>NW_026855879.1:0-12714 GCF_026571515.1 Ruditapes philippinarum
GAATGTTTGTATCTTATCAACGTTTATTTTCACTGTTCAAAATCTATTTGTATAAAGCAGAAACGAATGTTTTACGTGATATACTTTACTAGTCTACAAAATCTAATGTTTATTAAAATGTTCTAACATAGAAATTGCAGTGTCCAAAAATACCTTTCAATCATTTTCATTTTTTTCGCCAAATTAACGTGACAAAGTTATTTACATGCAACTATAGATTTGTCTTTCATCTATTATAGTATAATGAAAAACATATGTAAAGGCCAGCCCTTCGATTTTATATATTCGATTTTATATTATTTATTTTCTATGAAATAATTGATTATATTTTATTTCATTGCATTTCTTGTAATGAGTGTTTATTTATATACACGAGGAATATTTTCCATTTCATTAAGAAACGGGCAACAAGTTATCTTCCACTGCTCATTTGTATCTTCTCAGCGTTATTTTCCGCTGCCGAGGGAGATCTTTTTTGTAAACAATTGATGACGAAGATGTTCAATAAATTGTTAATCAGATATTAACGTGCTATTATACTATCCTGCAAAATATCTTATGTTTATTAAAAATGTTTTGAAAAATAAAAATTGTCAGTGTCCAAAACACCGTTCTTTCGTTTACTTTTTTCGCTAACACTAACTAGTGATCAAGTTATTTCTAGCATATAGATTTGTCCTCATTTATCTATACCACAAATATTTATTTAAAGTGTAAATCAGATAATTAAATGTTATATCGCATACAAATAAACAATAAATTGTTAATGTTTTGCATTTTATTAAGTAACGGCAACAAGTTATCTTATACTCGAATTTGTAACTTCTCAGCGTTATTTTTTGCTGTTAAAGATGTAATGCAAAATAAAGAAGACACATGTTCATTTTTAAGTACTAATAAGATATTGACGTAATATGTTTTACTAGTCTTCAATAATCCAATGTTTCTTTAAAATATTTAAACAAAGGATTCTGTCATTGTATAAAATACGGCTCATCGTTGTCATTTTTTGCCAAAAATAACGTGACCGAGTTATTTTCTTACAACTTATTTGTCTTTGTATACTATCTCACAAACATATATAAAGGCATCCCTACAGTTTGGTATCATTCATGTTTGATTGGGGCTTAATGATATTTTTATTTGATTGTATTTGTTATAATAAGTATGTTTTATACACACGAGGAATCATTCTCATTGCATTAAGTAACGAAAACAAGTTATATTGACACTGTCTCGAATTTATAATTCTCAGCGTTTTTTTCCGTCGTCAAAATTCTAAATTGAAAAAAAAAAGACGAATGTTCATTTTAAGTTCTAATAAGATACTTGTTTACGTTTTTATTATATTATGTTTTACTAGTCTTTAAAAATCCCAATGTTTTATTAAAACAATTTGAACATAGGAATTTGTCAAAATACCGTTCATCGTTTTCAATTTATCGCAAAAAAACTGGGACCAAGTTATTTTCTTACAACTAGATTTGTCTTCATATACTATTTCACAAACATATATAATGCCATCTCTTCGGTATTATATGAGTTATTCATTTTTGATGGAGAATTGATAATTTTTATTGATTGTATTTGTTATAATGTGTATAATTGAAACACACGAGGAATCATTTCCATTGCATGAAGTAACGGAAACAAGTTATATTACACTCTAATTTGTAAAATGCATAGCGTTATTTTCCGATGTCAAAGTTAGAAGACAGATGTTTATTTGAAGTGTTAATAAGTTATTTTAATTTTATATCGTAAACAAATAAACAAACGGTTTATAAATGTTGTTATTGGTTTTGCATTTCATTAAGTAACAGCAACAAGTTATCTTACACTCGAATTTGTATCTTATCAACGTTATTTTCACTGTTCAAAAAATCTATTTTGTATAAAGCAGAAACGAATGTTTACGTGATATATACTTTACTAGTCTACAAATCTAATGTTTATTAAAATGTTCTAACATAGAAATTGCAGTGTCCAAAATACCTTTCATCATTTTCATTTTTCGCGCCAAATTAAACGTGACAAAGTTATTTACATGCAACTATAGATTTTGTCTTCATCTATTATAGTATAATGAAAAACATATGTAAAAGGCAGCCCTTCGGATTTTATATATTCGATTTTATATTATTTATTTTCTATGAATAATTGATTATATTTTATTTCATTGCATTTCTTGTAATGAGTGTAATTTATATACACGAGGAATATTTTCCATTTCATTTAAGAAACGGCAACAAGTTATCTTCCACTCTCATTTGTATCTTCTCAGCGTTATTTTTCCGCTGCCGGAGATCTTTTTGTAAAACAATTGATGACGAATGTTCAATTAAATTGTTAATCAGATATTACGTGCTATTATACTAGTCTGCAAATATCTTTATGTTTTATTAAATGTTTGAAAATAAAAATTGTCAGTGTCCAAAACACCGTTCTTCGTTTACATTTTCGCTAACAATAACGTGATCAAGTTTTTTTCTAGCATATAGATTTGTCCTCATTTATTATACCACAAATATTTCAAACGCATCCCTTCGATTTTATATCATATTTATTTTTGATGGACATATAATGATATTTTAATTTGATTACATTTGTTATAATGAATGTGATTTTTGTATGCTAGTTTTTCATAAAAAGGCGAAAAACCACGACAATAAACACAAAGGGTAAAAGTGCAGCAAGAATCAACCACGGCTGTTTCAATGATAACGCCAACACGTTATATACAATATTTGTTCATCAAGTTATAACACGCTGCAAAAAGTCGATAGCTCTTGTTTTGTTTAGATGGAAAAAGAAAACCAAATTCATGTGATATATTATACTAGTCAAGAAATATCCAATGTCAAGTAAAATTTATGAACATAGTAATTGTCACAGTGTCCAAAAATACTATTCAATGGTTCCATTTCACCAATCATAACGTATGGTTTTTTTATTGCATTTGTTATTAACATACGTGGAATCACTTCCATTTCATTAAGTAACGGCAACAAGTTATATAACACTCGTATTTTATTACTTCTCATAGTTATTTTCCGCTGCCAAAGATCTTTTTGTAAACAATTAATGACGGATGTTTTATTTAAAGCTTAAGAAATATTTAAAGATATATGGTATACAGATAAACAGTTTATTAATATTTGTTGACATTTAGATTTTTAAAATTGTCACACTTGGATGCGTTTTTTTTTCCATAACAGACGCAAACCTCGGCAAGAAACAAAAAAGCATGAAAGGTACAAGTGCAGCAAATAATCAATCACTGCCATGAAATAATAACGGTAACACGTTATATTTGTTCACGAAGTTATAAAGCCTGTAAGTTAAGAAACAAAATCGTACTATTGCGATTTATTAGCCTCCTGGATTTGCGCTCTGCACTTAGAGGATAGTGCTAGGACTTGACAGTCTGATGTCAGTAACAGTTCGACTAAGTAACTCGTGGCCACGATATAGTATCTCATGTGCACCTCTTAATTATCTTTTGCGCACGACGTAGTGACTCGTGGCCACGACATAGCATCTCGTGCGCATCACATATCTCCTGTGCACGACTAAGTAACTCGTGGCCACGATATAATATCTCATGTGCACCTCTTAATTATCTCTTGCGCACGACTTAGTAACTCGTGGCCACAACATAGCATCTCGTGCGCATCACATATCTCCTGTGCACGACTAAGTAACTCGTGGCCACGACATTGTACCTCGTGCGCACCTCTTAATTATCTCATGCGCACGACTTAGTTACTCGTGGCCACGACATAGGCATCTCGTGCGCACTACTTATTTAAATTGTTTCATAATTATGGAGTTCTCAGGGTGAATGTAAGTCGGGACCTAAACATCACTCAAACGCTGAGCTGAAGTTCAATACAAACTGTAATTGTATTTGTATTATTTTATTGTCAACATCTTTTATTTGGTAAATGCAAATTTGAAGTTGATTGTGATCTCAGATACTGTATTTTCTATTCTTAGTGGCATGAGATAGAAACTGATTTAGACCATACATCAAATTGAATTGTAATCGGGTATTACGTTAACCTGAATCTTCCTCATCTTATATATCTTTCCTCTTTTATAGAATAGCCAAAAATCCTTTAAATTGTTTATAGGATGATATAATAACAACATTTTTAAGCAAGTTTCATTTCAGATTACTAGATCTTTGTCCCTATGGATACCAAACATATTATGATCGAGCAGGTAACAGTGATTTAACCTATCATCACATCTGTTCATTTAATTGCTGGATTAATGACTAGATTCATTTTATTACGACTTGAAGACCACTAATAGCCTACGTGATTGGCAGACTGCCATACTAACCCTCATTTCTATATTTCAAAGTTTTTTTTTATTCCAGTTCTTCGATTGGCTTGGTACACTAGCCAATTACCTGACGGATTTTGAGGGAAATTGTTTAATGGTTGGCAAACGTATTACATGTATTGGTGTGATTTTCCTTGTTTCTTTTGTTTGTTTAGTTTTGGATAAGCGCCGTAAACGTTTCTCAACAGTATTCCAGTCATGTAACGGCGAGTTAACCTAACCAGCTTGTCTTTAGATTGGACATCCACTCTTGTCGCATGTTTCAAGGCTTAGAAACGAATTTTATTATTTGTTTTCCCTTGTTTCGGAATGAAACAAACAATTCTTCAACAAAAAGTATTTTAGCACAAAATATTCCCGACGATGAAAGGAAAGCAAAATTTTAGAATCTGACATGTTTGTCATTTGTCCCAAAGCGTTTGACATAAAACCATGAATCTTGTTAATAATATACTATTTTTTTTCCTGACGATAGAAATTAGCTTAGACATATTACCAGTAAAAATTCGTTTATCTATTATCAAAACTGCGTCAGTTATTAATTTTTGAAATATAACACGGCAGACGAAAATCGTAAATTACGCGACACCGCCATTGAATCCGCCGTAATCTGCTTATAGATTTTTATTTCACGGCGTCTCAACGCCGTGATATTGTGATGGGTAGTTTTCGGTAGCATGGGTAAAAGTCACGTGACAAAATTCCTTTCGATTTCTACAGCCGACATTTTATTGGCTTTTTACGCAATCATTGTACAGCCCATTTCCGTGAAAAGTTACATAGAAACATTTTCCTTTCAAATCATATACATTACAGTATTTTTATCAACACGCGAAATATCAGCGTGATATATTTACACAATTACGCAAATCCTTTCGACACACTTGAGAAGTTTGAATACTAAAACCCGGATTTCGAATATCGTTGTGGTCTACATTGATGCCGTACATGTATCCATTCGTTCATTCATTTATATTTTCAAAATTTTCCTACAAGAAGAAAGTTCACCTGCCAATTAGTATAAGGATAGGTAATGGACTGTTATAAACGATTATCCTATTAATTTTACGTTTATCTGTTGCACAGAATGGTTGTTTTTACAAGGTGTACCAGTATCCGGATGTTGAAAGCTATCCGATTTTCTGCAAAAACTGCTGTTACATGGCCATCTATTTTTTTTTATGAATACTTTACCATGAATTTGCATGGCTTAATAAAACTGAGCCTGCAACATTTCTTAATTTTGATGTTTGGGGTGTTCTTTTGGGTTTCAGGTTTTCTCTATTTTAAGGGGAAGTTACTCATGTTTACTAAATTATCTGTTCTTTTCTGTCTATCTTAGGTTGAAGTTAGGTATTACTTACTATTTTTGTTTCATAAATTTACCAGTTGTAAGGTATTAAACAAAAGCATAGAGGCCATGATGAGTGAATATTGATATATATATTTTTTACTGGCTTTATATACCTTAGACCAGATTTTTCTAGTTTGTTCAGTTAGCACATATACTATAGGTATTCTGCTAGAGGAATATTCTAATCAATATGTGAAATTATTATTTTCTATGTGTTTGTATGTAAATTGCTCATAAAATAACCTTTGGTAAAAATGAAAAGGTAGAATATTTAAGCTATACATATGGGTGCTCATTTTAAACACTTGATATATATACAGTTAGTTTTATAGTAAAGTCTAATGAGGGACAGTATTTGTTACTGTAAGAGATAAGCATTTAAGGTAGTACACCCCTAATGCACTGTCTCCACTTTGAAGAGTATCCAAATAGGCTAAAATCACTGTAAAGTGTATTGAAACTGAGGGGGCGTGGGTTCAAACCCCAGAAGGAGCAATTTTTTTCTTTCTTTTTTTTTCTTTTTAACATTTTTTATTAACCTCTCAGACCCCCTATGGAAGAAAAAAGTGTTTTATTTTAATTATATAATTATTGTAGGTATTTATTTATTAAATAATGCCAAATTTAATAGCAAATATGATACCAGATATTTTCAAAGTTTAATAAAATAAAAACTAAACGGTAAAAGTATTTTATATTTTGCAAGACCAAGCAATATACATTAAAGAAAATTTAGGCAAACTTTGAAAATAGCCCCTCATTTTTGAAAATTTTAGGGATATTTTAAATAAGGCTTTTTACATAGGGAAATGGTCAAATTAGTGTTAAAAGTGGGTGGGGTAAGGTTACATTTTTATACATATTAAAAACATTTCGTTTAAAAACAATCATTTTGCTTGTTTAATTTGTTACCTATATGTCATTGTTTATTTCTTAACAATGAGCAAAAGGAAAACATTTTTCATAATGATGATATTATAGATTATTTAGAGTTTCCTCATTTCTGAAAAAATCCCTTCTAATGGCAAAGTTTTAGTTCATAAAAATGTCCATAACTCATAAACCACACAGTAAATTTTGTTTAAATTTTGCATACAGGTGACATTTAAGGCATATAACTGTCCTATGTTGTCAAATTTACAATTCCTTATAGTGCCCATTAGGGGTGTACTACCTTAATGTTAAGAAACTCACACAACTTAATCTTTATTATATAATTTTTATTGAGATTTTTTTTTACTTTTATACTATACAATATCATGTACATTATAGTTTTCTTTCTACAAGATTATGAATTCCACCCAAACACCAATGTTAATAGGATGTTATATTTATTTTTAATGGAACCTGAGAATTATTTATGTAATGTTCATACAAGTGTATCATAGTATATGGATATAATGTGTATTTCTGTATTTAAAGACTTACAGTTATGATGGATGAGACTTGCATTTAAATTTATAAATGATAATACATGATCAGTCTACAGGTTAAAGATGTTTATACCAGTGTTAGCTGGCTAATAATAGTATCTATAACAGAGTTTATATATTATAGTTTTCTTCTACTAGATTTTGAATTCCATCCATTGGGTACCAATGTTAATGTTAGGATTTCATATTTATTTAATAGAAACTGGGAATTATTAATGTTATGTGCATACATGTATATCTTAGTATATTGATATGATGAGATTTATAATATTTCTGAATTTAAAGAGTTACAGTTATGTCATTATTATTAAAGGGATGAGACTTTCATTTAAAGTTATAAATGATAATGCATGCATTGATTGAAAATGTCCTGAATCTTGGATCCAGAAATATAATTGATAAAGTCTCAAAACAAATCATATTCTGAATAGTTACATTCTATTTTTTTTCTAACATGTGCATAGTTTGAAATGGACAGCTTCTGCCTTATCTATTTGTAATGGAGGGACACCGGTCTCAATCTCCAGGTCTCCTGAGTCAACCAGACAACATACTTTTCATAGAGTAGATTGTTACTTGCCCTTGAATAAATTTGTACACTAAATTTATAGTGGGTGATTTAATGTGCCACATGAAAACCAACAAAGTACAAAAAGTAACCAGGCGCCAGATGAAAACATGAAAATGCAATCTACCACGAAGTGGTTCGTTGGTTGCATAATTTTCATGTTTTCGCCCGGTGCCCTCAATGATGCAAAATACAAATCAGTCTTCATAAAATTTCTTATCATAGAAAAAAGGTTAGTTTTTTTATCTGTACAAAAAATAGATATTGTACATGAATTAGCACAGTTATGTTCACTTTTAAATTGACCTGTTATAAATAATGGCACAACCAATAACTGTCTAAGCCCCTTTTAGTAAAAATAATTATACAATGGTATATAAATTGTTATCTTAATTAAGACTATATGAGTATGTAAGGGTTTTTTTTTCTTATTTATTAATTAAGAATTATTTATCTGTTAATTTGAAAATCTAAATATCTGTCATGGTTTAGAACTGTTCACTATTTAGGGGAGAAAATGTGTAAGTGGCCAGATAGCTCAGTACATTATTCTGTGGGTCACAGGTTTGAGTTATGGTGAAGCTGAAAGTTTTTATCATCCTGTGACTGCATATAACCATGAGTTTAATTCACTATGCTCTGTTAACATCAGAAATTCAAGGACATTAATCAATATAGTGGAGAAATATGTTGTGGTTTAGAACTGTTTCATTAATGTGTAAATAATGTCCATCCAGTCTGTACAATTGCATCAAGGATACTAAAGTATTTAAATAAGAACAATTTTTCTAGACTGTTTTGAAAAAGACTAAGTGTTTATTCTACATCTGTACCATTGATGATTGAAAATACAGTTGTATTTTTGGACTTAGATTATTTTCAGCACAAAATATCTGCTCAATATTTTCTAAGTATCAGAATTACATATGTACATCTAAAACACAGGTCTTGTCTCAAAAATACACCTGTAAAATTGTTAAAATACACCTGTATTTCTTAGGCAAAATGTCAGATTCAGCAAACACAGGTCTGTAAGACCTGTATTTCTAAAAAAACAGGTGTTTTTCAGTCGTTTTACAGTTGTAATACAGGAGTTTTTTTCGTACGGGAGATTCCACCCTACATAATTTTTCAGTTATTGCCCTTTGTTATTTTTCAAACTCAATTTTTGTCCAGAGCATAACTCAAACAGCCTTTAAGATAGATAGATCTCACTCAGGAGGTGTGCAGTGCAAAAAAGTGATAACTCTACCCCTTCATAGTTTTTGAGTAATTGCCCTTTGTAATTTTGCATACTTTATTTTCCACCTGAGTGGAGCATAACTAAAAAAAATCTTTGAGATGTCAACATGAACTTCATCGGTGGATTGATCTTATTGAGGAGGAATGTTGTGCGAAAGAATGATAACTGTACTGATTATAATTTTTTAGTTATTGACATTTGTTATTTTTCATACTTTTTGTCCGGAGCATATCTCAAAAAGTGTTAGAGGTAGATCTTACTCAGGAGGTGATAACTCTACCCTTCATACATGTATTTTTTTGAGTTATTGCCCTTTGTTATTTTTCATACTAAATTTTTCACCTGAGTGGAGCATATCTCAAAAAGTGTTAGAGGTAACACCTTGAAACTTCATAGGTGAATAGACCTCATTGAGGAGGAGTGCTGCACACAAGAGTGATAACAGAGCGTGCATTATTTTTCAGTTATTGCCCTTTGTTATTTTTCATACTAATTTTTGTCCAGAGTATAACTACAAAAGCCTTTGAGATATCAACATGAAACTTCATATATAGATAGATCTCACTCAGGAGGTGTTCAGTGCATAAAAGTGATAACTCTACCCTTCATAATTTTTGAGTTATTGCCCTTTTTTATTTTTCATACTAAATTTTTCACCTGAGTGGAGCATATCTCTAAAAAAGCTTTTGAAATGTCAATATGAAACTTCATAGGTGGATATATCTTATTAAGGAGGAATGTTGTGCATAAGAATGTTAACTCTACCCTTTATAATTTTTGAGTTATTGACATTTGTTATTTTTCATACTTTTTGTCCGGAGCTTATCTCAAAAGTGTAAGAGGGAAAAACTTGAAACTTCATAGGTGGATGGATTTCATTGAGGAGGATTGCAGCACGCAAGAATGATAACTTACCGTGCATTGTTTTTCAGTTATTGCCCTTTGTTATTTTTCATACTTAATTTTTGTCCCAGAGCATAACTGCAAAGGCTTTTGAGATGTAACATGAACCATCATAGGTGGATAGATCTTACTCAGGAGGTGATAACTCTACCCTTCATATTTTTGAGTTATTGCCCTTTGTTATTTTTCATACTAAATTTTTCACCTGAGTGGAGCATATTTCTAAAAAAGCTTGTGAAATGTCAACATGAAACTTCATAGGTGGATAAATCTTATTAAGGAGGAATGTTGTGCACAAAAATGATAACTTTACCCATTATAATTTTTAAATTATAGCCCTCTGTTATGATAACTTTACCCATTATAATTTTTGAGTTATAGCCCTCTGTTATTTTTCATACTTTTTGTCCGGAGCTTATTTCAAAAATTGTTAGAGGTTACAACTTCATAACTACAAAAGCCATTGAAATATCAACATGAAACTTCATAGGTAGATATAGATCTCACTCAGGAGGTGTGCAGTGCAAAAGAGTGATGACTCTATCCTTCATAGTTTTTGAGTAATTGCCCTTTGTACTTTTTCATACTTAATTTTTCACCTGAGTGGAGCATAACTTAAAAGGTCTTTGAGATGTCAACATGAAACTTCATTGGTGGATTGATCTTATTGAGGAGGAATGTTGTGCGCAAGAATGATACCCTTTATAATTTTTGAGTTATTGCCCTTTGTTATTTTTCAAACTTTTTGTCCGGAGCTTATCTCAAACAGTGTTAGAGGTATTAACGTGAAACTTCATAGGTGGATAAATCTCATTGAGGAGGAGTGCGGCACACACCTACCGTGCATTATTTTTCAGGTATTGCCCTTTGTTACTTTTCATACTTAATTTCGTCCAGAGCATAACTACAAAAGCCTTTGAGATATCAACATGAAACTTCATATGTGGATAGATCTCACTCAAGAGGTATGCAGTACACAAGAATGATAAATTATTCTGCTCTCCTACATATGCATGGCTCTTGTAACAAGTTACATTACAATACTTAAAAACCTTCTTAACAAGTTAACCTGTCAATTAAACTCAATGCTATTTGGAGATACCTTAACATTATACTTATAACTGTTTTTTTTTTTGTATTTTCTCTTTTTTTTCGCCGTGACAATCACATTGCTGCATTTCCCAGCAATTTTTTACTTGTCGTATCATATATATTGCTATGTATACATCATTCTTTTTGGTATTGAAAAATGCTTCGTTTTGGTGGCAAACGCATTGATATAACTTAACAGAAAGGCTTTTAAAAAGGTAGGGTAGGGGTAAGGGAAAATGTATAAAAAAGTATACTTAAACGAGCCAGAAAACATTTAATTGTACACTGATCGTATAGGGAGTTAGATTCCATACAATTTGGTATACTCTTATGATCTTTTGTAACAACATGAGAAAAACCTCATTGTTAAATTACAAATATCCGACAAAAATCAAATTTTAACTGTGCATGAGTATAGTTTGTATCCGGTAACAGAGGAACAAATGTTAGAGAACATGTTACCTTAGCTTCGAAAATGACCCATTTTAGCCTTATTTATTGGCATTTTATCTTTATTGCCATCCCTGAAATAGTGATAGCATTTTACATTTGCATATGATACATATTCGTGTAGGTAAGGGAGTTACATAAACAATCCTATCATAAACAGCGGGGTATGCCTTGTGTCAGTTACCAGAGGGAAAAAAGTTCGAACCCCGTGTCTGGCCAAAGTGCAAAAATATCTGATTAAGCCCTTTCATCTATATGGGTATTTTCACCCTTACTTTGGATATAAGATACTAGTTAAACATATTCGAGTAGATAAGGGAAATAACTATACAATCATATCATTAAAAAACATGGTATCCATTGTTCCCGTAATAATTAACAAAGCGACAACAGTGTGAGTTTCTTGCCTGTCTAAAATAAGAAAATGGCCACTTTAGGCCTCTTAACAGCGCATTTTACCTTTCTAGACGCACGCATGATGGTCATAGCATACTATATTCTACATATTTATATAACTAAGTAATTTCATCTACTCAATAATAACCTAAACACTGGGGTGTGACTAATGTCCAATTGTGGAGGGACAAAAAATCGTGCCTTGTTTCTGCCATAAGCTCGAAGCTTATTTACCGAGCAGTTTGCTTTTCTTGCCACCCCTAAACGATGATAGTATACTTGCGTAGGTAAGGGTAATACCTACAAAATTGTATCCTAAAGAGCGAGGTACGCCATGTGTCCATTAACAGAGGGTCAAAAGTTTGAGTCCAGTGTCCGACCAAAGTGCGAAAATAACCAAATCAGCCCTTTTGACACCGCATTGAACCTATATTGTCACCCTTTTTATGGTGATAACACGCTAGACAATGCATTTGTTTAAGATAAGGGACATACCTTTACTACCATATCATTAAAAGCACGGTATGCATTGTTCCCGTTAACTGACAGACAACACCTTGAGCCCAGTGTCTGTCCAAAATTCTTAGCCCTATTAACACCGCACATAACATCTCTAGGCGCACGCATTATGGTAATAGCATAGGATAATCTTTATAGTTGTTTAGCTAAGTGATACATCTACTCAATGATACCCTTAACAATTTGGTAAGCCTTATGTCCATTAAAGGAGCAATTGGGTAAGCCTTATGTCCATTAAAGCAGGGATAAAACATCTAGCCCATTTCTACCATAAGCTAAAGACCGGCCACTTTATCCTTAATTTAGCATGACATATTACATGTATATGTTAAGGATGTACCGACAACATCTATCCTAAACAGCGGGGTATGCCATGTGTCGTAAACAGTGAGCAAACGTTCGA
>NW_026855880.1:0-11473 GCF_026571515.1 Ruditapes philippinarum
TATTATTATTTTTATTATTATTATTATTATTATTATTATTATTATTATTATTATTATTATTATTATTATTATTATTATTATTATTATTATTATTATTATTATTATTATTATTATTATTATTATTATTATTATTATTATTATTATTATTATTATTATTATTATTATTATTATTGTTATAAGTCTTGCTATTTTAAAGCCCTATTCAGTAATGCCTAAAGTAAAATGATTTTGTTTTCAGGTTTCGCACGAAAACAGCCAACGAGCAAGAAAGAATGGTTAGTTTGTCATAGTGATACAATTTCTTCAAAAGTACTTTATTAGATGTGATTTGAAATAGTAACTTCGATTGTAAGTTTATGCTTATGTTATGCCCCATATTTTACATCAAATTCTTTAAAGTTAAGATTTCTAAAGAATTTATTATTGTAAAAATAGCTTGTATGTATATAGTTGATTGTATTTGTATTTTCATTTTTTCTGTATGTTTATAAATGGTTTTATGTATATTTTTTTGTTAAATGAAAACTGTTAAATGACAATTAATATTTCTTTTCAAAAACCCTAAACTTTGGAAGCCATTTAGGAAATTATTAATCTTAAGGATATTAATTAAATAAACATCCCATACTCTAGTAAAAACTGTCATAATCTCAAGTCTGCCTAGAGTAATAAATTTATAATATCTTTTTGAAAAAATTGTTAACCTATCATCACTTTCTGTGTTAAATAATGATGATATTTCCTCTATATGTATAAAATGTGTGAAACTTATCAAAAAGTCGATTTATCTATAATCCTTTGGCTTCCAGCTTGTTTGTCACCTGGAATCAGTATTTTCCTATTTAAGCAACTGAAATCCATCCAACTTCATCATTCGAAGTTCGGAATTGGATATTAATAAAATAAAAAGTTAAATTTATTTTCAACTCTTGATTCCAGGTATGTTTAATTACTTACATATATTTCTTTATTGTTGCATTATCTGATATTGATTGTAACATTATAAATATTGATTGTAACCTTATAAATATTGTATTTTTAACATTCACATAGAATTTGTACTTTTGTAAATACAGTTTAAAACTTGTTAACATTTTTAATAACAAGAATCATAACATTATTTTACTTAATTCATTTTAATATTTCACGTCTTGGACATATAATATAGAATTACAATATGTTGTACATAATTTCATTTACTGTACATTTTGATTTACAAAGTAAATTTTTCATAAACAAAGTCTTGTAAAAAGTAAGCTTTGTTACAATTATAATACAAATAGTTTAAGTAAAAAAGTAAAAATAAAAGCTTTTTGAAATCATAGTAAAATGTTATTGTAAAGTTCTTTTTAATATTTCGGTGTCGACAGGTACTTCTCACTAAGTCAATAAACGAGTTATTTCCCTTGAATTATTAATTCCCTATTTTTATAAAATAAAGTATTCTTTGTAAATTTTTGTACACTATTTTGAATGCTTAAATGATCTGCTGTACATGTTTAATGATCATGTAAATGATTGTGTACTTTGTAGTTTCATTTCATTCTATAGTTATTCCCCTTTAATGTGTTAATTCCCTGTTCTTTTAATTAAAGTAATTTTAAGGTATTGTCTTATACTATTTGGAATGTTTAAATGATTTTACTGTACATGTTTAATAATCATGTAAATGATTGTGTACCTTGTAGTCATTTCATTCTATAGTTATTTTGTTTTATTCTTCTTGTATTTGTAATCATCATTCGAAGTTCGGAATTGGATATTAATAAAATAAAAAGTTAAATTTATTTTCAACTCTTGATTCCAGCCCGGCACCTTCCATATCCTTAGTCCCATAGGTACTCCTCGTATCATAGTGTAATATCAACAACAGAGAATTCTTGCGCGTATCAACCAAGAATATTCAGCGCATATCACTTATACTATTTATACGTCAATAAAACTACGTTTTAGATAAAGACACTGTAAATATCAGTGTAACCCACCATTCTTTTTTCTCCATAATTTAAAAAATAAAAATAAAAAATAAAAAAATAAACTATGGTTCCTGTAACAATTTGTCATAATTGATGGTGCGATAATAGGATTTTGTGAAAATATGAACGCCTATAATCAGTTTCAACACTATATATTTTTAACAAACAAACGCAGATTCGATTGTGTAGAAAGATGCACATTTTTAAAGAATTTTTATCTGCTAAACTTTTACCAAAGTTGTGTCGCTTTCAAGAAATTAAAAGTTAAGATCGAAATTTATAGATATTTAATTTCCAGGTTCGGTTAACTCTAAATCCATTGGATCAATAAAACAACGTTTGTTTTAAATTCATTTTATAAACTTTGTTGGCATTTTGATTTGGTCAAAAATAAGTACAATTTTTATGTCAACAACGAAATTTATTTTTGCTTATTGCACCCTAAATAAATAAAGGTAAACATATACTATAAAGTAACTTTTGCCCTATTTTGGTTACAACTTTAGTCATATTATCGTGAATTCAGCGTTTTATATCTACTTGACAAAGCTTATTGACTTGTTTAAATTTGGTTATTACGACAATACATTACCCGATTTCTAATAAAATTCAGGATGATATTATATCATGCTTATAACCGTATATAACACTGTTTCATAGCCGAAATTATACCATAGCACTTGGCATGTTTACATCGCCGAGCTTTGTTAATCACTGTTCTTAATCATAAGCATTGTTGTTACAGATAACGTTAAATTGACATATACGTTTTAAGGTTGATTTCAAATCAGTTGCAAATATAAAGAAAGTTGCATCACATTTCTTATTTGTAATGCAATTTATTAGATAAAAACAAAATTGAATGGAGAGCTGTGATTAAACTAATTAAATTCAATGTATTGCTGTGATTTTAATTTCATTTACCACATAAGCTCAAGTGCAGATGTGTAATAAATCCGTTTTATATATAAAAACCCGATATATCAATGATAATATATCAAACTAGAGCTTAGCATAATAATATTTCATTCAACTCGTTTATAAATTTAGCTGATTCAAGTTCCTCCATTTAATGAACGACAAATTAATGGATTAACGATATCAGATTTATATTTATTAAGGCTGTTGACTTTTGAATGTGCCGAAAGTTCAATCATGGCGTTATTAAATTGTTTACCAAAACCTGGATCTTTCAACGCTGCATTATAGAAAGTCAGCGTGATGTGTTTGCTATTGTGACACTATTGCTATTAAATATAAAACAGTTAAAAGTGACCGTATTAATGATACAAAGTATCAAACCGTAAAAGAAGTATTATAGCAGATTTTGGCAGTAAATTGGACTGATCCTGTTACTAACATCTAAATCATCTAAATATCTTCCTGTTTTCAGACGGAGGGTTACAACTCCAGGTCTAAATTTTGCTAATGCTGATCGATGCTTTGTAGACATTGGTAAATTTACATATTTTTCAGTTTCATATTGATATTTTAACAGTTGATATGTGCGTAATTTGGTATTACCAACAGAACCAGTTGGACTAGATATACGTTCTTTCCATTCATTTATTAACAAATTAATCCTTTTTGCCCAACAATATCACAACATTTCCTAGATGACAAAACTTTACATGTATCTAATATATGTGATAAATTTATCAATTTAAGATGTTATACAAAGTTAAACTGCCATTTTTTGCATTAAGTGCTAGATCTAGACAGACAGTTTGCCTTAACTTTATAATTCAGTCTATCTCTATTCATTCTATGATATCTTTGCCACAGCCTATCTAAAGATACCCAAGGTTTCACATGCGGTGGTTGCCAAGCAAGTTCGCCATACAGAGCTACAGTTGGGTGTATTTTCCCAAACCTACATAAAACGCATAGCTCGATTTTGCACTGCGTTTATACACGAATGAGATTAAGAACCCAATATGGAGGTGCCATTAAAAAATAACAGGCCATACCATGCTGCATACAATTTGGTAAAACCTTGTATGGCATGCCACCGAAACTTTGCAATAAGGATACCAAGTGCTTTTCCCGCACTCTGGCTACAAATGTTGCTGTTTTACAAACATCTGAATGTTTATATAAAAGAATGCCTAGGTAGGTATACTGAGTGGCAACTTGAAGACTATGGGTATCGCAAGTGAAAGCATGAATGTTTTTTTTTTAAACAAATGGTGGTCTAAACACTATTGCTCTTCTGTAGATTAACTATCATAGAATTTACAAAACATCTTACTAAAAAGATCTTGTAAATCATTTTCATTTTTCAGCTATAGGGACAATATCATCGGCCTACAGAAGAACACTGACAATTTCATTATCTATAGTCACACCTTTTCCTGTAGCTTTAATCTTAGTGATAAGACAAATTGAGCAATAAATAGTTTTTTTAGAATGTTAACATCAGTAAAGTGTTATGTGGTAAAATGCTTTTACTTTTGTTAGTTGTCAGGCGGACAAGTACGGTTTAAGTTTTGTAATTGTTTCACGTATTTTAGTATTTCAAACTTTTGGTTATAATAACACGAGAATCAGATACGTTGCATTGCTCCCTGGTGTGTCGTGCATTTCTTGTTTTAATGTTGTTAACGAACTTCATTTTTATCTTAAAATAACTGCATAATATTACAGACTTTTATGTTGTAAACATACGGCGTCGGCATCAGAACTGGTGCAAAACACTCGCTGGTATTTTGCTCATACAATGTTTATTGTAACCCTACATACGCTATTATGAACAAGTACTTGATTATATTGTTGTTTAAACCTTTATATACAGAGACATATTAAAAAAATCAAATATTGTTTGTTACAATGGATTTCAAATCCTAAAAAACTATTACATATATTTGCTCATTTTTCCGCAATCAAATCAAAGCATATTCATTCATTCACTTATGCATTCATTCGTTCGTTCGTTCATTCATTCATTCATTCATTCATTCATTCATTCATTCATTCATTCATTCATTCATTCATCTATCATTCATTCATTCATTCATTCATTCATTCATTCATTCATTCATTCATTCATTTATTCATTTATTTTTTCAGTTTCTTATCTATTTATCTGCAAATAAAAAATGTATCAGCACTATCAAAATTAAATAATATTATGCCAGCAGAATTGAAGGGAACTTGATTTTTAGAATGAAATGCATTTTAAGAGCTTATATTTTGTATATATTTCAAATGTATTTATTTCGTAAAATTGACAAAAATGTATCCTTTCATAGAAATGATAATCAAAATAAAATATTTAAAAAGAAAATATGAATAGAAAAATAGTAAATGCTGCAATGTTAGTATTTCAATTTTTATCGACTGCGGCTGTACGGTGTTTCAATTATTAAGAAAGTAATTGCACAATAATTGTGAACCTTCCTTAAAGTTAGGAGAGGTAGTTTTAAAACACAACACAAATATGTTGCATGGGATAATTTTAATACATTATTTGCACACATCCAATAAGTTTCATACGTTTGTATTAATATAATGCATAATAACTAGTGTGTTTATTTCTTACACGTGTATGCCAGAGTTAATGTCAGTACCACAAGATTTTCAAAATAGAACATGTCCTATCCCTTAAATTTAGTATTTGGGTTTACGGATTCAAGAAATAGTAGTATTTACACTTTAAAATTTACTTGTACAACTTTGTTTACATTGGTGTTGTACTTCAAAATCCTACCGTCTGTTGAGACCTTAAAACTCTACTTGACCGACCTATCAATTTGTTGAATTTTGCTCACAGCGACAGTACATTATCCGATTTTCTTTTGAAATTCAGGAAGATATATATTATGTTTAGGAATGAATGGCACGCTATAATATTTCTTTTTTCCACTGAAAAGCAGAAGCATAATTAATTATTATATCATCTAGTCGCTTTTAAACCACTGCGCAAGTGTCTTTCATTACAAATGAGTGTTAATGCTTATCTTGTCACATTTTATTATGCTATCTGTAGCTGTATCTTTTATCGTTAAAGTAGTCGATTTTTATCAGGGACATCGACAAATGGAAAATTCATTATAACATGAACATATATTACAAAAAAAAAATGAGAAAGAAACATTACATATATTCCAGACTGTTTTATAGCAGTAAAAATAGCTTAGCTAATGGGTTGTTTACATCGCCGAGCCGTGTTGATATCTGTTCTTTATAATATAGTTTGTTTTTATAGATATACACATATACCCGTTGAAGGGATGTCTTTCAAAACTCAATTAAGCACGTTGTCTAAAGGAAAACAATCTAAAAAAGCTTAGTTATATCGCTGCATTTTTTATTTCATCCACAATATTTCACTGATTATCACGTTTGAGCTGTTTAGTTTATATGATTGTTAACGTGAACATACAAAAAAAATGAATCGTGTTTTTCTTAAATACTTCATCAAGTTTTTTTATAAACTGTCAGCGCAATCTGTAAAATATTACTAGCCAATATTATTTGTAGCCTTTATATTTCAATTTCCATCCAAAATGTAAAGAACAGTTTAAGTTTATGCACCTCTAATAGACATCATTTCTTAGTTTGTTTTACATTTTATTGTCATAATTTGTATAGTATCGCAGGCTTTTATTTAAATTTTGTTTGAAGCTTTCTATATAAATAAAAGAAAACATGATTTTTAAACATCCCCCTATTTGGTATTTTTCCTATTTACCTTTAACTTTATGATGAGTAAAACCTTCATGACTTGCTAATATATGCCATTATTGCAACAGATGTGGTATATATGAAACAGGAAAGACCATATTAAAAATTCCCATGCTTTAAAAGTAAATTGAGGTAGAAAATATAATTAAAGTTTGTTACATACAAGTTACAATGTTTCTTACAGACTACGGCACTTTTACTTTACACAATTATATTTTATACACTGGCGAGTTATTTTAAGCTACTGACAGTAAAATCGCCAAACACGCTAAAATGTAATATTTATTTGTATTCTTACAACATGATGCTTATTAAATTATCGTTATCGTTTGCAATTACTTTGCAAGCGTATTAAATAAGACATAACATAATTTAAATGTTTTGATAACTCGCTAAAAGGGCACAATGTTCCTTTCGGAAATAGGATAAAATTGACAACAAATATACTTTCGTTCCGTTTCACTAAGATTTAAACAACAATTCAATGTAAAATTGAGAACAACATAATCCTTTGTTTGAGAAAGCCCAGCAGTGCAAAATTGAAAATGCTACTTGCTCGGCCCCGTACTTCACTTCAGTGTTGTTATATTTTTCTGGTCCTTCGGGATCATTGATGCCAGCACCATTAAGTGTTGAGAATTGAGTACCGCTCAAGACGGTGCTAGGGGGCGTGAGGGATGTTGCACATTTTCACTATCCCTGATGTACAGACTCAATCAAACCGAGTCTGCAATTCTCTTGTAATTTTGTTGTGATTAATTCTTCCGAGGCATCACCTTCCAGATTTTTATTGAGCCTGCTCATGAACGGTATCGGAAAGTGCAAGTTACCAGCCATGCCCTTTAAGCAGAATTTAACATTTAATCACGAAAATTGTGAAATTTTGAAATGCATAACATCCGCAGATATGTTCAAGTTTGAATCCTTTTTGGATTGTAAATAAAAACACATATTAACGTCACTGATAATAGATACTACACCAGTATGGATTTAAATAGATAGGATGTGAGATAAAATCTTTGAAAGTAACACAAATATTTTCACTAACTCAGTCATTCGTAATGAAAGGTACTCCAAAATTGATTAAAAGACGATATCACCAGTGTTAGAGGCAATTATCGAGTATGTTACTGCCATTCACAGGCAAAAGTTAGATTTCATTGATACTGTATCATCCATTCTTCTTTTTAAAATTAAATCATCTATAAAGTAATGTTGTCCTAATCAAATGTAACATTTGTATAAGCGAGGTCAAGGAGACAATGTTTGTGGGAAGACTGTCTTAAATTGTACGATGTTTCCGCAGTCCAATATAATTCGCGATATATCCCTATGTTTCTATTACTGGTATATACGTTTGCACGTATTATTCACATACATTAATAAATAACGAAAACGAAAAATATGTCGAGCCTTAAGAATATTTAAGGCACATTTATTGTACAGCATGTCAGACCAGCATAGATAGACAAATTGTGTGTAACCGATGGAACAACATGTTATACTAGAGGAAAGAAAATTATTGATTGATACAAATTTAATCATTTTGTTTTCATAAATCTTATGTTTAGTTCATGTTTAAACAGACTCACGGTGCATATCCATATCGGTACCCTCTTTGCAAAATCTGCTGAAACGGTACCCTCTTTGTACATGCACAGGTCATTCTCTGCTCAAACAAACCATCGATGGATAACAAGCCAGTAAAAATTCATTGTAATATGGAAAGGAGGTATGACACGTGGAAAAGATGTATACCACGGAACACTAAAATGTTTTATCTATGTGCTGATTTGTCATGTGCCCGTTTTTCATGCACTGCAACTTCACAATAAGCTACAAAAAATCAACATGTCTTGCTTCGCCCATCACCTCGACATACTTTTCGGGCTGAAATGAACCTGTGGCTTGATTATATATGCATCATACATATGTAATATGTTCATATACATATCATCTTCGGACAAATGGCAGTACATTGTCAAAAATAAACGAAAAAATCATAGAAACACCCTACTTTTGTTTTTGCAGCGGCCAAGGCTACCTCTCTTCATTTGAATTTTTATATCACAGGTACCCTCTCATTTTTTAACACATAGGTACCCTCAAGGCACGACATATGCTTTTATTTGCGTTAATCGTTAAATATGTAATATTTACATAAAAGTAAGAAATATTACATACCTTACGATTAACGCAAACAAAAGCATATGTCGTGCCTTGAGGTATATATACCTATGTGTAAAAAAATGAGAGGGTACCTGTGATATGAAAATTCAAATGAGGAGACTGCAAAACCGAAAGTAGGGTGTTTTTTATGAGTTTTACAATTATTGTTGACAATATACTGCCATTTGTCCGACGATGATATGTAAATGAACATACTAAATAGGTATGATGCATATATAATCAAGCCACAAAAGTATGTCGAGGTGATGGGCGAAGCAATACATGTCGATTTTTTTTTTGTAGCTTTTTGTGAAGTTGTAGTACATGAAAAACGGGCACGTGACAAATCAGCACATAGATAAAACATTCTAGTGTTCCGTGGTATACATCTTTTCTACGTGTCATACCTTTTTCCTTATTATATTGAAATTTTACTGGATTGTTATCCATTGCTGGTTTGTTTTTAGCAGAAAGTGGCCTGTGCATGTGTAAAGAGGGTGCCGTTTCAGCAGATTTCGCAAAGAGGGTACCGATATGGATATGCACCGTGAGACTTCTACTTTAAGCAAACGCTTAAATTCGTTTTACAAAATCAGAATAAGATCTGCTTGGTCATAATAATGACATCATTAAAAATGCCCACTACCTTCATAGTCATTTACACTTTATTAAAAGGTAATAACTTACATTATTCTCTGATTTCCGGAGAGGGCAGCGGTTATATAGACGCAATGGCGATGAGTGTCACTCAATAAGTTTGCAATGACCTTACATAATATGTATCGTAAAAGTGTGTGTTTTAAAATAATGTTTTGATAACAATAACAGTATTTAAAAGAAATGTTGATGTTATGTGTGTGTTGATTGACAAAATAAATCAAAATGAGTGTTTTTTTTTCTTAATTGGTAACTAATCGAACAATGTTATTTTTTATAACAATTTAACGTACATGAAACCTGTGTATTTTTTATACTTTATTCACACGATTATCATTTCATACTATACACACACCATTTTGGAAATGAAGTCAATTTAAATAAAACAAGTAATGATGGTTATGTTCACACTTCGCGAAGTTATCTTGACCTTTTGTCTGTAGTCTTAGCAACTTTGAGGGAACAAGCTTTGACTTAATAAAATGAGGCTTGAAAAAACAAGGTTTATAAACTATGAAGCTGTTGTGTTTTCTTCAAATTATGTTTACCAATAAAAGTAAAATAAGAAATTGTTAAAAATTGTTTATAACATCTTTAACTGTTAACCTTTTTGTAGCGACTTTATCTACACATGTCATTAGTACAACAGTAGTATAGGATGCGGACTTGGGCAGAATGCCTGGATCAACTGGATCTGGAGCCACTGGAGCTGCCCCCAGGCCCTATTGCAATGACGTCATCGCGTGAGTTGCTAATGAGGGGTCATTAAAAGAATGAGTCATCGCGTGAGTCACTAATGAGAGGTCATTAAAAGAATGCGTCATCGCGTGAGTCGATAATGAGAGGTCATTAAAAGAATGCGTCATCGCGTGAAATGATAATGAGGGATCATTAACAGAATGCGAAAGCCTGGATCTACAGGATCTGTCCCCAGGCCCTATTGCAATGACGTCATCGTGTGAGTTACTAATGAAGGGTCATTAAAAGAATGAGACATCGCGTGAGACAACTGTTACTCACAAATGAGGGGTCATTAAAAGAATGCGTCATTGCGTGAGTCAACTGTTACTCACTAATGAGGGGTCATTAAAAGAATGCATCATCGCGTTAGTCTATATTAATTTTTTAAATTATAAGTCTATTTATCGATTAGTTCCGAAACGCAGTAACGTTCCTATATTAATCCAATAACTACATCCAGGAAACATTCGCTGCACAGATATCGATTTTACCAATAACTGACTTTTAAACTTAGAAACATTATCGCTTAAAGAACGCCAAGTTCTAAGCGGAATCGTTTAAGTCGGAAGGAATTTTATGACCAATAAGTACACAACAGAGCCATTTATAAATTTCTACATTTAAGGTGGCGCTATAGCGACTTTTAAACTTAGAAACATTATCGCTTAAAGAACGCCAAGTTCTAAGCGGAATAGTTTAAGTCGGAAGGAATTTTATGACCAATAAGTACACAACAGAGCCATTTATTAATTTTTTACCACTATTTTTATTAAAAAAAAACAACATCCAAAACGACATAAAAAATGAAATTAAAAAAAAATAAGATTAAATAAAAAAACAACGACAAAATAATATAGAAACATTCTCGAGTGTTCTCCCAGAACGATATTAATTAGTCAATATATAATCCAATATTCCGCGCGTTAGTATTTACCAATTTACACGATACAGGAAATTAATTAAAAATTTACAACTAACTCGTATTCGACATACTAATAGACTGAAACATAAATTATTTATTATTTACGAACAAACAGTCGTAGAAATTATTATAAAATGTTTCGTCTACTTACCTATACCAGTTTCTCGAGTTCATCCAGCAGGACTTTAGCGTCCTGTACGGCTTTTTTTGCCGCTTCTATCTCTCGTTTCTAAAAGGAAAAAAAAACTTTCTATATAAAATTTTAGGAGGTTGTGTTAAAATTTGCGGCGTAATTATGTTATAATAACCGTTGTTTATTATA
>NW_026855881.1:0-36584 GCF_026571515.1 Ruditapes philippinarum
GATTTATATTGCCTCAACTTGATAAAACAGAATAAGGCAGTAGAGTTGGACTACTCTTTTAATACTCAGTGGGATGATTTTGGTATCGTATTGAACCCTTATGGTCAATCGGGTTATATTGTGAATACTCCTCTTGGTGAAACCAAATTGCTAAACGAGTGTGATGATACGCATCCATGTGAAAAAAAAGATCACTTTTTGAACCGTAGAGCAAATTTTAGACTATGGTTGGAAAAGCCAAAACATTAGAAAAGAATACTATGCTCATCATCTCATTTTACCTGCGTCGTCAGAAAGCCTGTTTTTGAAACCTCTTAAAAAATTAACGGAACTCGAGGCAACTGCAATATGCGGGAATGATATTTCATCCAGCGTATTGTATGTGTCGGCCTTGTCTATTTTGTATGCAGGACAATACGCAATGGATATCTTTGCTCTATTGTACGTTAACGCTTTTTTATTTCGTAAAATTATTTACGGAAGAGTCGTTAGGTCTCTTCTTTAACGGGGAAAAAACGCGGGGAGCCTAAATGTGTTTACTAAACACCACTACGAAATCCAATGCATCGATGGCAGCTACTTGACGACTATGTCGTAATATGGCGCAGCAGTGCTATCAGCCGGGGTTGAAGCAGTACATTAATACACGGTCTTATAAGTATTATACCGGTTCTGCCGGCCCCACGATTGCCCTACTTGCTTTCTTTATGATACTAACCATCATGGGCATATCCGAGTCAGCAAAAATGGCAGTTGTTATTTTTATTATTCACTTGTCTTCGCTCACGTTGCTGGTATTGGCGGTTATATGGTTTTTGCTGACCAATGGAATTGATACGCTGGTGCTCAATTTTAGAACACCTGTAGAAGGAAGTCTTTTTAATGCGTTATTTTTTGGCTTTTCCGCAGCTATGTTGGGTATTTCCGGGTTTGAAAGTTCAGCTAATTTTGTAGAAGAGCAAAAATCAGGGGTGTTTTTAAAAACATTGAGAAAATATGTGGTTGGTAGTGGAGCATTTTTAATCCATTGATTGCCTTCCTTGCCATCGCTGTCTTGCCTCTTATAGAAGTAGGTGAACACAAGGAAACACTTTTGTTATACATGGGAGAAATGGCGGGAGGAAAATGGTTGGCTATGATCATTGCTGTGGATGCAGCTATGGTTTTTTAAGCGGTGCCTGTACTAACCTCTTTTATTGGTGTAGGAGGATTGAAAAAGAATGACGCTTAGATCGTATCTTTCCCCCAATTTCTTTTAAAAGAGAATAAGAAAGGTAGTAATTACCGCATCTCTTATCGGATTTTTTTTTCTCTGTCTTTCCATTCTATTGATTACAAAAGGTGCTCTTGAAGCCCTGGCAGGTGTATATACAATATCGTTTCTTGCTGTGATGGCCTACTTTGCTATTGGAAACCTATTGCTCAAATTTAAGCGTTCTAAATTACCCAGACCGGAATATGCTCCTGCCTTTACCGTATTTATTGCCTTGCTTGCTGTTGTTATTTGCGAAAATGTACGGAAACATTAAACTACATCCGGAATACTTTGGTGGTATTTTTACAGTATTTTGTGCCGGCTATACTCATTATCTATGCCTTACTCAACAGGCCCTTCCTCTATTCGAGTTGGGTTTGATGGTATTGCAATCTGCTAACGAATATTTGAAAAATCTTGTTTTGCTCAGCCAGTTAAAATTGAAAAGGCTTATGAGCAAGACAAGCGACCAGCATTTTGTTTTCTTTACTAAAGCAGACGATTTAGCTACGCTTAACCGAGTTATGATGTATGTACAGGAAAATGAACTGACCAGTCGTTTGCGTATTGTAACGGTACAGAAAGAAGGAGAGAATGTGCCGGAAGATTTTCTTCGTGATCTGAGTGTACTGGATCGAGCATATCCGGATATAAAAATCATTTTTCAGGAGATAAAAGACACGTTTGGTCCGGAACTTATTCAACGTTTGTCCACGGAATGGGGTATTCCTAAAAATTTTATGTTTATTGGTTCTCCCGGTGACCGATTTCCTTACCGTATTTCTGATTTGGGAGGAGTAAGATTGATCAATATAACTGCTTTTTTAGAATGTCCTAAAAGAGCTTTTTATCTCTGATGAGCTTCACATTCAACCTTTTATTCTCATTTCCATCCCCTAATATTTTTATGCATTCTGTGGGTTTTTTACACAAACTATCTTTTGGTTTCTTACTAAATCTATACGATTCTGTGAATAGAAAAAATGAAGTCAAGCTCAAACTAATAGCATTTTATACTCCGATACTTCGGCCGTGGTTTTTTTCAAAGTGGATTAGTTGTAAAGCAGATGTTGAAGATGTTGTTCAGGATACTTTTTTAAAGTGGTTAAGTATTGATATACGTAAAGTTAATAACACGAGAGCCTATCTTTTACAAATGGCTTTTCATACGAGCCTGAATCATTTGAAAGCACTTAAAAAACGAAATGAAAAATATTTTGATGACGTCTGTTTTTCGAAACGCTTTCTAGCTAAAAATTTGGATTTGAGTCATTTGGATATGCGAATAGAAATGAATACTGCCTTGAATGTCTTACAAAATAAGCTCTTGCCTTTGGAGCGGGCAGTATACTTGCTAAGAGAGGGTTTTGACTTTGATTACGAAATCCATTCAGGAAGTAACTCAAGAAAAAAGGCAACCCATTGTAGGCAACTTTTTTTAGTAGGGCTAAAAAAAGAAATTGAATCAGGAAATGCAAAATGTACAGGGAAACTCCTTGGGTGGTCCTATTTGGAAAAAAAGCTATGAAAAGGCATGCCATTTCGGATCGTTGGGCGAGCTTATCAGAGATATCCAAAAAGATATCAGTCTTTGTGGTGCAGTAAGGAATACATAAAAAAATAATTTTTTATGATTGTGTCACAAAACGACAAAACTTGTGTCCTACCATAGGCAGAGTTTAATACTGGAAGAGTTCCGGTAAGCGTTGTCACGATACATCTAAATGTAAAAGCCTTATGAAAGAAATACTATTATTCTTTATTGCGCACTGGTATTTATCCTTGTTTTTTCAGACTGTTTTTCTTCATCGTTATGCTTCACATGAAAGCTTTACGATGAGTAAGTTAACGGAGAAAATATTCTATGTACTAACGTGGATTTTCCAGGGTTCCAACTACTTGAGTGCCTACGGGTACGGTGTAATGCACCGTATGCACCACGCCTATGCTGATACGGAAAAAGACCCTCATTCACCCAAATACGACGAAAACTATTTGGACCATGATGTGGAAAACTAAAACCATTTAATACAGCTATAGCAAAATGGCACGTTGAAGGTAGAAGAACGTTTTACCAAAAATATGCCTTCTTGGAAGGCATTCGACAAAATGGCACGCTCTTGGCCCTCCCGTTTATTTTGGGGCACCCTCTATTTTCTCTTTTATTGGCATTATGCCGATGTATGGTGGTTATGGTTACTCCTTCCTGTCCAGTTTTTGCTCAGTCCCATACATGGAGCTATTATTAACTGGTTTGCGCATAAATACGGGTATCGCAACTTCTCGGTAGGCGACACTTCTCGAAATTTTCTACCCTTAGATTTTTTGATGCTAGGAGAGAGTTATCATAATAATCATCACAAGTATGGCTCGCGTCCTAATTTTGGAGCGTGTGGGGTTGGCATGAAGATTGATATAGCCTATCTTTTTTATTCGTGTTTTGGATAAATTAAATATTATTCATTTAAAATTAGCCCCCTCAGAAAGTGTTCCCGTACGAATGCGTAATACCGAGCTACTTAGAAAAAAAAAGCTTGATCAAATTGCAGTACTTGCTGACGCGCAGAGAACATTGTTGTGGTATTGAAAAACTATTCACAGGTACTGAATATTTTTAATCAATTAATTAGTACAGTCAGTACTGTTTTTGGGTATAGTGTGCTTTGATCTAAACTTTTTTGGTTTCCCCTAAAATGCAGGTATGACTTTTCAACAGTTTAAACTACATCCACCTTACTTGAAGGACTTAGCGCTATGGGGTATGATCACCCTACACCCATCCAAGAAGGGGCATACCACCATTCTTCAGTCCCGCGATCTCTGTTGCAAATGCCCAGACGGGAACAGGAAAAACGGCGGGCTTATTTGCTTCCCATTACTGCAAAACGGCTGAAAAAAAAGCGACCATGTCAATACATTAATAATCGTTCCTACTCGTGAAAATTGGCGTTTCAGGTCGACCAACAGGTAGAAGGTTTGGGCTATTTTGCGGGAATAAGTTCCATCCGGTAAATATGGAGGAGGAGATGGAGGGGTGTGGAGTCAACAACGTAAAGCCCTTGATTCCAGTGTTTTTTTTTTTTTTTTTTTTTCTTTCTGGATATTGTAGTAGCCACCCCGGGTAGACTCATAGCGCACCTTGCTTCGGGGATGATTCAGTTTTGACCGAATTCAGCACCTCGTATTAGATGAAGCTGATCGCATGCTGGATATGGGATTTTTACGAAGACATTATACGTATTGTAGGTCATTTGCCGGCGCAAAAGACAAACGCTCTTGTTCCTCTGCTACGATGCCTCCTAAAATTAAAAGTGATGGCAAATACGATACTGCGCGATCCGATACGTATTGCCATTGCTATTGCCAAACCGGCGGAAAATATATCCCAACAAGCCTATTATGTGGAGGATGATCAAAAGATTAAACTTTTTAACCTATTTTTGCTTGAAAAGGAATCGTACTCTAGCGTGATTGTATTTGCATCGACCCGAGAAAGCGTGAAAAAACTTGAAGGTACATTTAGAGAGCCGGAATGAGGGCTAAAGCATTTCATTCGATTTTGGATCAACAAGAGAGAGAACGAATTCTGCAAGAATTAAAAAAGCAGGAAATTACCTATTATTATTGGTACAGATATTCTTTCGCGGGTATCGATGTTGAAGGCATTGACTTGGTAGTCAATTTTAATGTACCCATCTGAATCCCGAAGATTACGTTCATCGTATGGCAGAACGGCCCGGGCAGGTCGTGCAGGAGTGGCTGTTACCTTCATAAACCACATGGATCAACGAACGTATCCTTTATAGAAAAAATTGATTGGTAAGCCTATACAAAAATGGATCTGCCAATAGATTTTGAAAAAAGCCCGCCGGATCGCACCGATAGGCAAAACAGACGACGATCCTCCAGAAGAATTTAATAAAAAAATCTATCCGAAAAAACAAATAATGTTTCCGGTCAGAACGGGAAGGCATGAGTTCTTATGGTTAGAACTAAAGGTTTCTTGTAGCAGGTGTCGTATCCGGCGGTATGCCGGGAATGAGTTTCTGCGTGAAGCAAAGGGTGGGGTGGGCAGTATCTTATCAACTCTGCCGTGGGTAGAGGCTTTTTCTGAATTGTTCTAATTCTTTGGTAAACGATGCGTTAAAGAACGTTGTCGAGGATGCCTTTTGTTTGTAGAAAAATTATCTTCAAAGAAAGGTAAAGAGAAGTGAGCTTTAATATTTCCACCCATGTGCGGGAAATCGTTGTAATGGCTTGATCGAGAACACCTCTGTCCTCCTCGACTCCCCGGGGACGTAGCCAGTAAAAACATAGGTTTTTCTTGCCACATAGTTCCCTCAATACGCGATACCCAGTCCATAATATTTTTAAAGGCCGAGGAATAGCTTCCGTTGTATTCGGCTAAAGAAATGATAATGCCATCTGTTTTGATTATATGCTCTTTGAAGGTGTGAGCTTCACTGGGAATACCATCTTGATTTTCTTTTTCTAAAACGGAATAGGGCTTTTAAAAAACTTTTCAAACCAGAAATGAAACTTTCAGCTTTTTCCCAAATTTTTTCTCCAATAAAATGAGCCAGTTGTCGATTGATGGAATACTTATGATTGCTTGCACCAAAAGAAAGAATTTTTTTCATGGTAGGGTATACTTTTTAATTTGGAAGATGAACCACTATATACGCTTGCAGCGATGCTGTAATTAAATAAATACAGCATGTTAAAATAGAATCTAATATACGGAGAATAAGCTTTTGAAAGAAACTTATACACGATTTCATTTTTAATTTGTTTATGGAAAAATGATTCGAAATAGAAACGTTATCGGGATATCTAAATTATGGAGAGAATGATTATACTATACGCCTGCATGTTATTTTTAATAAGGTAAAACTCTCTTTAAAAGGTAAAAAATGAAGAAGTCTAAACAAAAAAATTGTGGCTTCTTGGATTATTATACTTACTTTTACTGCTCAGGTGTCTATTCAGTTATTAGGTATGATGACAGAGACCTTTTTAGATCGATATAGATCAATTTCTGATCTGACCGATAAGATATGCAAGCCTCTTCGGGTGGAAGTTTTGTAGTCCCAACCTGCTTTCATAATGTAAGTCGCCTAAATGGCACATGGCTTCATTTACTACGGTGGTTTTTTGAAGAATTTCTTCTCTCCAAAAATACAAACAAAGAAATATGTAACGTTTTCATCCTCGCTATGATTTTTTTTAACAGTTACTACGATGCCTGTGGGAGCTCGTGTCCCTCAACCCAACCGAGGTCATATGTCTTCGTCCGACAGTAGCAGAAATAAGGGACTACCGTGCATATGTGGATCGCCATGTAATCGAACTTATACCTGAATTAACAGGAGAAGCTCTTGATGTATTGGAGGTGGGTCTTCATCATGAACAGCAGCATCACGAGCTTTTGTATGCCGATCTGAAATTCATACTTGGTCATAACCCGCTGTTTCCTCCGTACGATGAACATATTGTCGAAACTTCTGAGCAAAACGAGGGCACAAAATTTATTGAATGTTCTGGAGGTAACTATGAAATTGGATTTAAAGGAGAAGGATTCTCATACGATAATGAGAGAGAACCTCACCGTACTTTTCTTGCCCCTTTTTCATATAAGAGAGAGCCTTTTGTAAAAAAATGAAAGTTATATTGTTTATCGAGGCGGGCGGGGTACACCCGAAGCAGTTATTGGCAGAGCGATGCATGGACATGGATTCGTGAAAAACAATATTACCGCTCCATTATATTGGCATAAAATAGACGGTGTATGGAACAGGTATTCCCTATCGGGTCTGGTTCCCGTAGATTTGGGAGAACCATTGACCCATGCAACGTATTATGAAGCAGCTGGATTTGCTGAATGGGCTAATATGAGGTTACCTACTGAATTTGAATGGGAAGCAGCGAGCGATTTGTTTACCTGGGGGCAGCGGTGGGAACATACAAACAGTGCCTATCTGCCATAACCCCCGGCTTCAAGCAAGCCTGTTTTGGCCGCTCTTTTGGTGAATATAACAAGTAAGTTTATGGTAAAAACCAGATGGTACTGCGTGGAAGTTCGGTATTTACAGCTCCTGGTCATTCCAAAAAAACTTATTCGCAAACTTTTTTCAAACCCTATTTTGGTTGGCAGTTTACGGGTATAACCGTCTTTGCAGAAAACAAACATAATCAAATTGATATTGGAAGCCCAAAAATTTACGATCAGAAAGTGCTGGAGACTGTAAAAAAAGGTCTTTTCAAAAAACGTAAGAGTTTGCCCAGTTGGTTGTATTATGATCAAGAGGGGGATCGGTTGTTTCAATGTAAATTATGAAGATGGGCCTGAATATTATTTAACGGCATGTGAATCGAACCTGTTCGAACAGCAGAAAGAACAAATAATTAAGCATATAGTTGATGAATGATGATTCTTTTTAAATCTTTGGTGGAGTTGGGTGCCCCGGAGACGCTACTAAAACAGAAATCCTGCTACGTTCATTTGGTACGCCAAAAATTTTCATTTTTACCCTATATTCCCCTATAGACATATCAGAAAATGTATTGAACCAAATCACTGAATCGAATGGGGTAAAACTTTGCCTGGATCTTGCCTGTGCCATCCTCGGAATGCACTATACCAGCAAGCTCTTGAAGAACTGTATATCTCTGACAAAAAAAGAAAGGTTATTTTTTTTCTGGGCCAGTAGTATTTTTGGGAAAATTTTAGTGTAGAAGAACGGTACACTTTTTCGATATGTTGGACCAACATGCACACTAAAGATATACTTATGATGAGCTTTGATCTTAAGAAAGACCCTCGCCTGATTCAGGCCAGCTTACGACGATCGGGGAGGCATTACAAAAAAATTTAAACCTGAATATATTAACACGACTCAACCGGGAATTGGGTGCCCGATTTGATCTTAATCATTTTGCTCACTATCCTTTTTATGACCCCGCTTCGGGTACTACAAAAAGCTACCTGATAAGCAGGGAAGAACAAGATGTATTTGTTGAGGCACTCAATCAATCGCTTCATTTTGACAAATGGGAGCCCATACATACGGAGGTATCGCAAAAGTATGATCTCTCGATGATAACCGACCTAGCCTCTCAGTCGGGTCTAGAGGTTTCACATATATTTTACGATACAAAAGGATACATTTGTGATGTGGTAATGAAACCCCAAAAACCGGCTATTCCGAACGGATAAAGTTCATAATTTGTTTTTCCGGTTTTGAGCAGAAATGAAGACTACTTCAAAGGTGTGCATCAGGAGCAATAGCTATACCTCCAATGCTGTTTTTAGGTAACATAATAAATAAACATGCAGCATATAACGCAAATACGGAAGGCTACACTAAAAAAAATAGATTTTTGAATGGTTTTTTTTTTAAAAAATGACACCCCTGAATCATCACGAACCAAATGGTTATATAGTTTTATTTTACTCTCACAGGAACTTTTTTTTTATACTGCAAAAAATAGTACCTAAATTTAGGCTTTAATACATAGAATATTATGGATACGTTAACAAACATTGGACTGGACAAAAGCAAAAGTAAAGAACTGGCAGAGGCACTGAATGACTTGCTTTCTAACTATTCTGTTTTATATCAGAATGTAAGGGGGTATCATTGGAATATTAAAGGGGATAAATTTTTTGAACTTCATCTGAAATTTGAAGAATTATACAATGATTTATTTATCAAAATCGATGAACTAGCCGAGCGTATATTAACTCTTGGACATACACCCGATCATAAGTTTACGGATTATTTTCGTTCCTCCTCAATAGCTGAAAGCGATGAGGTAAGCGATGGGAATCGGGCTGTGCGGGAGATTTTGGACGCTGTAAAAATACTCTTGACAAAGCAACGGTATATATTGCGGCTATCGGAAAAAATCAATGATGAAGGGACTAATGCACAAATGAGCGATTATATCAGGGCGCAGGAAAAAATGGTGTGGATGTATTCTGCATTTATGAGTAAGAACTAGAAATAGTAAAGCCTCATATACTGCGCATGTAACATGATGGTTAACTATATATTTTATACTTATTCACTTTTCTGACTCCGGTAGCATTGAAGAATACGGGATCGTATACCGTAAAATTCTTTATGCTATTTTATTACTTCAAGAATCTTTTAGCAAAAAGGAAATTTTTAAGCATAAAATGTTCCTGTTCCGTAGCGAAGTATTTTTAGATATCAAACTAGGATAGGTTTCTTTGAAAAAGAACTGTAGAAAGAATAATTTATATTCGTTGTACGTGTTATAGAGGATCTACATTAAATAGTATTTGTACAGATCGGTATTCCTTCATTAGCAACATCCGGTCGGCTGTTTGCTGTAATGAGAGTTTGGTTTCGTGTAGCTTTTCTTTCCCGCGTGCCCGTTTGATGAGCAGGGTCATCATGAATTCATTTTTTATTTTAGACACGACCGGTTCGCCTGGTCCAAGTACAGTAATCCCTTTTATACGAGAGCTTATGCGCTGTTCTAAATGCGTTGCCCGCTTCCTTACACCGCAGCCTGTCGGTATGCTTTACCGTTATTTCGATAAGCCGTGAATAAGGAGGGTAGAAGTGTGCTTGCCTGTCGTGCAACTGATTTTTGATAAATCCCTCTGTATCGTGATGAAGAATATACTGGGAAAATTTTTATCTGAAGGATCGGTTGTTTGAATTACTACTTTACCTTTTTTTGTCTCTGCGACCGGATCGTCCGCTCACTTGTGTGATGAGTTGAAATGTTTTTTTCGTGAGAACGGAAATCGGGGAAATGCATCATACGATCGGCATCAAATACTCCTGATAACACAACATTTTCAAAGTCAAGTCCTTTTGTAATCATCTGAGTACCTACTAGAATTTGAGTTCTGGATTTTTCGAAGTTTTCAATAATGGATTCATAGCTGTTTCGTGCTCTCGTAGTATCTCGATCCATACGCTGTACGTGTACTTCAGGAAAAAGTAATTTCAGTTCTTCTTCCAGTTTTTCGGTGCCGTATCCTTTCGTGAGAATACGTTTTGAACTGCATGTCGGACACTGGGAGGGGAAAGCCTCTGCGGTAAACCGCAGTAATGACATATCATGTTATGATGAACTTGGTGGTATGTGAGGCTTACCGAACATTGAACGCATTGCGGTATCCAAGTACAGTCTTCGCATTGAATTATGGGGGCATAGCCTCTGCGGTTTTGAAAATAAGCACCTGACCCTGATTTTGTAAGGCTTTTTCAATTTCGTTGAGCAGTAATGCTGAAAATTTACCCCGGTTGGTTTTGCGCCGCCGCTCCAAGGTCATATCGGCTAAAAGAACATGAGGAAGGTTTGCTATTCCGTAGCGCTCGGTTAGCGTAACTAAGCCGTATTTATTTTTTCATAGCTTGAAAGTAGCTTTCCGATGAAGGTGTAGCGCTGCCTAATACTAACCTTGGCTTGGTAAAGCGTTCCCATCATGAGGGCTACGTCGCGTGCGTGGTAACGAGGAGCTGGAGCCTGTTGTTTATAGGAAGAATCATGCTCTTCATCCACGATGATTAATCCTAAATTATCAAAGGGAAGAAAGAGAGCAAACGTGCCCCCACAATAAAGGGGAAACTCTTTCGAGAGTACCCCATTCCATATTTCTACCCGTTCATTATCTGAGAATTTTGAGTGGTATACCCCTACGCGAGCATATACCGCTTTTTTCAAACGTAACCACCATTTGTGTAGTAAGTGCAATTTCGGGTACGAGAAGAAGTGCTTGTTGACCACGTTCCAGTATTTGGTTGATTAGATCAATGTATATTTCTGTTTTCCCACTTCCGGTAACACCGTGTAGTAGAACGGCTTTTTTTTCTTTGAAGTAGTGCAGGATGAGATCACGGGCAAGGACTTGTTTTTCGTTCAATACGGGTGCTACGGGCGTATCAGATAGGTTTGATTTATATCGCGGAACAATAGTTTTAAATTCTTCTATTATTTTTTTTTTACTGAGTGAGCACGCGAGCGGATTGGGAGAAAACCCTCTTGCCATTTAATACCGTCTGACGCCATATTCTTTGACACATTGCTCGGAAGGTAGCAGAAATGGGAATACTGTTGAAGATATTTTAATAACTATTTTCTTCTTGCTTAAGGTTTATTTTTAGATTTCAAAGAGTCTTTTAAGGTTTCATTAGAGTGAAAAGTCGAGGCAAGTCGAATCCGTTTTTCTGTTTTGGGTTTGTATTTTTCCCGTATATGTTCAAACAGAATAATGGCTTTTAGAAGGAGAGTGATTTCATATTTACCATATTATTTTTTCGGTACCTAACAACTTGGCTATCTCGGTATAACTAGTGGAGAAGAGGATGTCACATTTTTGAAGAATGGATACCTCTTTTTCAAGAGAACGAAAAAGAAGGTTTTCCCCAAATTTGAAAGAGGGATGTACTTGTTATCTGCTTTCGGCTGGAGAGCCGACAAACTGAAGGCAAAGCAGCTTTCATTACATCGCCTAGGCTGCACATGTAATAGGAAAGATATCCATTCATATACATCAAATTGCTGGGTGTGGATGACAATACGCTCATCAATCAACTCAAGGATCGATTTTAATTTCATATTCCTGAGAAGAAATATCTGTGTGGAGTCGAGGAAAACCTATTCCCTGGTAAGAATTTTTTTTTTTTTTTTTTTTTTTGAATCCCAAACGGTATAATAGCACGTTGCCCGATTTTAATAATGGGGCGTAGCTTATCGGGTATTTGATAGGTGAAGAGTTTGGGTATAGGCACGGGCAGTATAAGTTCCGCAAACGATGGGGGTATATTGGATATTGACTCCTTTTGTTGCATAATCAGGATAGACTTGGTTTACAACGCCATGTTTGGTGACAGGAATGATCCGAAAGGAGATAAAAAATACGGTTATCAGATTGAGAAAGTATATTGCTTGTATCGTTTCCGGTACGTATGGATTTACCATACTTACCAAATTTTAGTTGTTTCCTAGCCTCTCTATTGTAGTAGGTATTTGCAGGTTTTATTAAACATACATAGATGGGGTTGCCCTTTGTTTTTCCCTATTTTTTTTCCCTTTTACAAAAGGGGAGTTTACTTTGGGGTTCGGTTCCCCTAAAAGAGAAAAAAGGAGTATATGCATTCGTAATTTTGGGCTGTATATTGGTCCTTTGCCCACGATTACGATTCTGTATCTCAAACCCTTTCTGCGTACAGATGCCCAGTAAGGGAAAGTAGGAGGGGTTTGGGTGCATGAGACACTTAGCCGTGTTATCATTTGGTTAGCTTGTGCAGTATAGCTTTTTTTGTCCATTAATATACCTAAGCGGTACAAATTGCGAGCCATGACACCATTGGAAGAAGGGATAACATTATCAAAGATTTCTTTTTTGCGAACGATCAACGAATCTGCTGAATCTGCTGTAAGGTAATAAAACCCTTCTTTTTCATCGAAGAAATGGTTGTGTACATAATTTGTCCAGCGTTCTGCTTTCCAAATCCATTCTTCGTTGAAGGTAACTTGGTATAGGGCCATATAGGCTTGGATAAGAAACGCATAGTCTTCCATAAAGCCTTCCACCGGAGAGCGTTTTTCTCTGAAAGAACGGTACACTTTTTCGTCTATTACTGTTTTTTCTAAAAACTGGATAGCCTGTTTAGCCAACGCGAGAAATGCAGGTTCGCCAAAAGAATTGTAGGCGTCGATTAATCCGCATAGCATCATAGCATTCCACCCTGTGAGGATTTTGTCGTCCAGACCGGGTTTTATACGCTGATCTCGTTCTTTAAGTAAGATTTTTTTAGCTTCTTTTAAAGATGAATCCAATTCACTCAGCGTAATATGGTTTTTGGTGGCAAAGACCTTATCCGTATCCTTGATAAAAAGGATGTTTTTTTTGTCTTCCCAGTTTCCTTTTTTTTCTATTGAATAATAATGGGCAACCCAATCAGGCTGATGGTGTAATAAACTGTCAAATTCTTCTTTTGTCCAGACATAAAACTCACCCTCTTTGCCTTGACTGTCGGCATCCAAAGCAGAATAGAACCCGCCTTCGGTTCCGGTCATCTCTCTTTTAAGCCAAGCAATAGTTTCGTTTACGATAGCGTTTATACAAGGCATTGCCCGTAAGGGTATACGGCTTCACGTTGTAGAGGCTTAAGCTGTGCGCGTTGTCATAAGCACTTTTTTAAAATGGGGGGCAAACCATTTTTAAGATCTACGGAATAGCGGGCAAAACCTCCTCCTACTTGGTCGTAAATAGCCGCCCATAGCTATTCTATTTAATGTTTGTTCACCATACTACAAACTTTTTGGCATCTTTATTTTTTGTGATGGTAGCGCAGGAGGAAAAGCCATTGTGCCGGGCATGTGGATGAATTTGGGTGCCGTACCCATACCTCCCCACGCGGGCTATCGATCGTTCCCAATGGTTTATACATCGCATCCATGCCCTCCTGGTACACACGAAGAGGCCTTGTCGGGAATCATAGAAATTTCACTCTTGGCTAATTGTTTGGTCAATTCGGCTTGCTGTATGATCTATATTGGAACGCTTTCTTTGTAGGCTTTTGAAATCTGTAATCAGTACTTGTGCCCACTGGTTGGCAGGAAAATAGGTTCCTCCGTAAAAAGGTTTTCCGTCAGGCGTAGTAAATACATTGAGCGGCCAGCCTCCTTGCATGCCCATAGCATGTACGGCGTCCATGTATACTCGATCGATATCCGGTCGTTCTTCTCGATCAACTTTAATGCTTACGAAATGTTCGTTCATGATTCGGGCTATATCTTCGTTTTCAAAAGATTCGTGAGCCATTACATGACACCAATGACAGGAAGAATAACCAATGCTTACGAGTATGGGCTTATCTTCTTTTTTTGCTTTCTCCAGCGCTACAGCACCCCACTCGTACCAATCCACAAGATTATAGGCATGTTGTCTCAGATAGGGACTGGAGGCTTCAATAAGCGATTGGGGCTTTTCTTCTTCGCGGTGTGAACCAGTGGTATCGGACTGGTGTATAAAGCGGTCATAATTTAAAAAGTAATTTAATCATTTTTTTTCATTCGTTATGAGAGTAATAGACTATGATATAATTTGCTTTTTTGATCAGAGATATTTCCTTGCTCACATCGATATTGGATTGTACTTTCTCTAATTTTTGCAATGGTTTTTTTGAGGAATTCTTGATGTGATTTAGAGGTTTTGTAGTATGTAGGTTTATGCGACGAGATTTCATTATCTTTTTCCACTGTCTATATGTTCTTGGGGTTTTTTTGAGGCAGTAAATTGGGTAAATCGCTTCCAGATATAGTCTATACTTTCTTCAGACGGGTGAATTAAATCCCGGGTATAAAAGCGATAATCTCTTAAGTCATCCATCATAATTTCATAAGCCGGAAAATACAATGTGTTGTGGTATCGTTGTGTTATGGTATGACAAGCTAGTCGTAACGCAGATTTACTTACGGCGTTCAGTTCGAGCGTATCGCTGAGATGCCGTACGGGGCTTACGGTAAGGATAATGGTTACCTGAGGATTCAGCTTCTTTACGGCTTCATACATTGTATTGAATGAAGCAAGGATTTTTTCTTGGTTGAGTAGGTTTTTGGTAAAATACTTTTGGGGAACTTTATGGCAGTTCGATACAATTATCTTCCGTATTTTTTTGATGGTATATACCCACGGCTGTTCCGTAAGTGAATAGGATAAAGTGAGTATGGTGAAGGAATTGATGAGCGGTGTGAATGGTGTGTGCTATCTTACGTTTTACGCTGGCTTTATGTAATGCTGAAAAAAGAGGAATGGAAGTCGTAGTTGAAGAACAACGCGTTGGATTCTCCGTAAGTAGAGTTCTTGGGTAATTCGTTGTTGCATGCATAGCAGAGTATTTTGTGAATAGAGGAGGATTATAACCGTTCCGAAGGACTGGAGAGAGCAGTGAATTTATACTTTTGGAGTAGAGTCCCATACTTTATGGGCGGAAACAAGAACCAATAGTAAGTATGGACGTATCTGTGGCGATTTGGCACGAAGACGGGTTAATAATTAAAGGAGTACGAAAATGTTCCATCTGTTGGCGTTAAGATATGTACTTAGTATCTTCATATCAAGAGTTTGAGTTTATTTAAAAAGTAAGTCATGGCTATTAAAAAGTTTATTTCGTGGAATGTCAACGGTATACGGGCTATTGTTAAGAAAGGGTTTATTGAAAATATACGCACTCTTAACCCTGATTGTCTTATGCCTTCAGGAAACCAAGGCTTCACAACAGGAAACCAAGCATGCCCTGACGACTATGGAGGAGTATCATGTATACGCCAATTCATCCAAAGCAAGGAAAGGATATTCCGGTACGGCTATTTTATCAAAAGAAATACCTATTCAGGTTACGTACGACATAGGGTTTGGAGAACACGATCAAGGAGGTAGGGTGGTTACGGCAAGAATTCTCACAGTTTTTTCTGGTTACCTGTATATACCCCAATTCCGGTCAAGCCTTAGCACGCTTGGATTACAGGGGGAGGATTGGATCGGTCATTTTTGAAATACATCAATGGCTAAAAAGAGAAACACGATTGTTCTTTGTGGAGATTTGAACGTGGCTTCATGAGGAAATCGATATAGCTCGATCTAAAGAAAATTACAATAAATCCGACGCAGGTTATACACAACGAGAGATAGATGGGTTTAACCGGCTTATTGATATGGAACTTGTAGATACTTTTCCGTTATCGCTATCCAGACAAAGAAGCTTATACGTATTGGCATTACTTGCTGATTTCTCGTGCTAAAAATGTGGGTTGGCGTATAGACTATTTTTTGACTAGCAAAATTTACTTCCTGCTGTAAAAGAGGCTTCTATAGAAAAACTCTTAAATTACGGATCGGATCATTGTCCGGTACACTGGAAATTAGATGTATAAATTTTCAGAGTAGGTGCTGGCTATTCGATTTGCTGAATATCAGCTCCTAGCTTTTCGAGTCTTTTCCTTTAATTTTTCATATCCCGTTCTATTTGCTCAATATTGAAAATAGTTACTTTTCCCTGAGCGATAGAGCTGCTATATAGGAGAGCTATACCGGCTCTTATATCGGGGAAGACATGTTATACCTCGTGAGGGAGTACTTCCGGTTGAGACCAATAACGGTAGCTCGGTGAGGATCACAAAGAATGATTTGAGCCCCCATGTCAATCAGGTTATCTACAAAAAATAAACGACTCTCAACTTTTTTGATGAATAAGCACTGAGTGCCTTTTGCCTGTATTGCTACGACCAAGATAATGCTGAGCAGGTCGGGGGTAAGCCCGGCCGGCAGGAGCATCTTCGTGCTAAGAATAGATCCCGTCTATAAATGTTTCTATTTCATATTCCTGTTGGGCAGGAATGTGAATATCATCTCCCCTGTAAGTTGAGTTTTGTATGCCCATTTTTTAAAATCCGGGGGATTACACCTAATGCCTCAATATTACAAGTTTGTTTATAGTATATCTGATTGCGTCATGGCCGCCATACCTATAAAACTCCCTACTTCGATCATATCGGGTAGTACGGTATGTGTTGTTCCTGTAAGTTTGTCTACTCCCTCGATAGTGAGCAAATTTGATTTGATTCCCGAATTTTCGCTCCATACGGTTCAAACATAAGACAGAGTTGTTGAATATAAAGGCTCGCATGCAGCGTTGTACAGACGTAGTTGTTCCTCGGCGAGTACGGCTGCCATAATGATGTTGGCCGTTGCCGGTCACAGAGGCTTCGTCCAAGATCATGTCACACCCTTTTAATGGGTGAGGTGCATGGATAATAGCATGCCTTTTTTTTTTTTTCTTCTTCATAACGGAATTTGCTCCATCTTTTGCATAGACCGGTAATATGCGTAATCAGTTTCCGTCTTCGATTTTATCGCCTTTCCAAGTTTAGGCATACAACGCTTGCCGTATTGTGCACAAATTGGACCAAGCAACAATGATTTGATCCCGTATCAAACCTACTTTTTTTCTTGTAGGTTTCTGTTTTTACAGAGAATCAGTATGAATGGTTTCGGAAACAAATTGGTATGTGTTCGGGGGCAGTTTTGAATAACCCGGGATCCGCAGGTGTTTAATGATATATCAATGGATCGTGCAACATCTATAATATTAGGAACGTTGTGTAGAGTAACAGGATCTTTAGTAAGCAGCGTGGCCAGATTACTTGAAGGGCTTCATTTTTAGGCACCTTGTGGGGATAATCGTTCCGTGTAATTTTGACCACCCGACTTTGAAAGAACTCGATTAATTTTTTTACGCATGAACCTCCTGACCGTCTCTTTTCTTTCCAGAAATTTTGATTTTGTTTGATGTGGTTTTTTCGTTCATGATATAATTTTGTGAACAGCTTCTCCTCTTCTATCTTTTCTGGTTCAGAGTAAAGCTTGTTCCCCGACATTCTCTTTAATGTCTTTAAGAGACCACATCACTAAATGGCATTCTTATTCCAACGTATCATGGAATGTTTTCATTACCGTCCCAGGTAAATTGTGCCCTTTTATGCGCTCGTTCTTCATCTCTATTTCCCAATACTTTCTTAACTCAGATTTTCAATGTTTTTCCGTATCGCTTAAAAACAGTATCTTGCCTTGGGGGTATTCCATCATCTTCGGTTTTTTGAATAAGACTTCCCGATCGGGCATAGGATAGGGATTATTCACATCCAGGTCAAAATGCAGCTTTGATAATACATAAATTATCCCATATCTGCTGGTGGGTTTCTGTCGTTTTTTTTGCTTCGTACGACACCTGCTTAATTAGATCAATCAGCGAGGTGATCATATCGGTTCGCTTGTTTTTATCTGATTCGGCACGGATATAATGCAACAGTTTCTGTACATTACGACCATACTCTTTTAATATGATAGGTTTGCGTTGGGTATTGTATTCAAGATTCATAAGGATTTCATTCTTTGCATATTCTAAGCTTGGCAAAGCTAAGTAATATTGTTTTCTCTCCAAAGTGCTCGAAATTAATTCGTGCTTTTCGGCTTTCTCGGCTTTCATGGATAGCCAATACAGTGCCCAGACCGAATTTTGAGTGTTCTACTTTCATCCCTTCTTTAAGACCGGAGGTGTCGCTTGGCATAAAGTCATCAGGAGGCGTATAGGGCTTTTTCGACTCATTGGGCTTGGTTGTTGTTTTAAGATGACGTATAAACTTTCGGGCATAATCGGAATTTGAGCTAAAATTTAGTTTGTGAAACGACTTTTTTATTGTAATTGGGGAAATCGTCTTTGAGGAATCGGGCTTGGGTTCAATTTTTCATCGCCAATCCGGTACCATGTGTTCGCGCGTAGATAAAAATAGACGCTCTTTTGCTCTGGTAATTCCTACATAAAAAGCCTTCTTTCTTTTCTAATCGCTTGATTTTCCCAGCGAGCCTTTGTAAGGGAAAATAAATCTTTCCTCAACCCTCCGATACAGTTCTGATTCTAAACCTTTTGCCATTGATCGTCATGGGGGGGTTACCTTTTCACATCGTCCGCTCCTTATTTTCATTTTGATGGTAACAAGCGTTATTCCTGCAGAAACGCACCCAGACTTTTTTCTTCTCTTTCGGGATCTTCTATAAACTCTTTGATGGCGTTGAATAATTCCTGTATATTATCATAACGCCCTATTCCTTCTATGGTTTTATCTTCATATAAATTTTTGAGCAACCCGGAGCACTTTGCAATTTCCCGTGCGGCCTCGTAGGCATCTTTATTTTTTATTTCTACCGACTCGCTTTATTAGAGCGACAAAAATCTTTATAGCCCCTGCAGCACGACCTCCTATGTAGATTTGGGCATCTTTGTAAATAGCACTCCCAGACTTAAGCGTGTTCGTCAAGCGCCCAATAATTTTTTATACCGATTGTAGTATTAATTTAAAATTCCTCGCTTTGGAAAAGATTAATATTTTCGAAGGGGCTTCATCTTGTTGACTGAAGCAAACTTTAAATAGGCAGATAGTCCCTTGACCTCCTTTAGTTGATAAAAGCAGTCCCCTACTATTTTGTATTGAATAATTGATTTTTCTTTAACGCGTCTTCCGGAGATCGGTTTGACCTATTTGTACGGTATAGTATAGCAAAAATCATCTAATGTCAACTGATTTTTGCATCTTCTCTTCAAATATACGAGGAGCTACAAGCTTGCCCTCTTCGTTGTCCGAACGGCTTTAAATAAGATGGCACCCTTTATTTTCGGTCCTACCCTTTTTGTAATGGCCTTATTTTTTAAAACCCCAAATTTGGGAGCTTCCAATTTTTTTAGTAGAACGTAAAATTTTGCTCGTTTATTACATGCAAGTCTGGTTCCCCTTTTTAAAATTAAATTTAGTAAAGTCGGCAGGGGGAAAAAACCCTGATACTTTGAGCATCTACGACTAAAAAATATTTTGACTGCAGCAGCGGCTTAGAATGATGAAATACTGGATAAAAGGTGTCCCCGAAATCGTCCCAAAAAAATTGAATACGGGGTGGTTTTTATTCAAAAATCGAGATGTTTCCTTAAACAATTATCGTAGAAAAAGTAAAATCATAAATCTGCACCACCTAAAACTTTTTCATTACGTAGTTTTCGATAAATGTTCCCAAATTTTGGGGCATTTTTGGAAACGCATCCCTGTTAGGAAGGATTTTCGATATAAATTTTTCAGGTATAAATCTGTTTTGGGCCGGCTAATATACGCTGAAAAACGGTCCTGCTTTTGTACTGTGCCTCTCCGTCCCATTTCCCTTCACGTGGCTTTAATTGTTTCGAATGTATACTCGAGGATGACGAAATTTGGGAATAAACCCTAGAAAGCAGCTTCTTTCCTTATATACGTGCAAATACTGAGTGGGAAATGTTCCCAATGCCCTAGAAATTTCGTGTCGAGACCGATTATGTTTTCCTACGATCACGCATTTCTTTTGCCGCTTTTTGTGAAAGTGAGCGCCATATAGAAAGGGATTTTTACCTTTCCTTGTGAATCAGGTGTGCGACTAAGGTATGTCAAAAATCGGGTTTTTCCCGTCTGCACACAATAATCATGGATGCCCTTATTTCGTTACCCCCTCTCGTTGAGGGGGTTGAGTTTGTAGGTAGTCCCTATTTACGAACCGGTATATGTAAGTTCAAGGGTGGGCTTCTTATCTTTATTGTGGATATTTGTAAAAAAAAACCCAAAAAAAAAAAAAAAAAAAAAAAAAAAAAACAAAAAAAAAAAAAAAAAAAAAAAAAAAAAAAAAATAAGGGATTAGAGTGTGCGTTTGAGGGGATTAATGTCTTTTTGCTTTTTGCAAAATCAAATTTGGGAAAAGGAAAAATCTCGGGCTATCTGCTCCAAAGTCACGAATACATTCCAAATGGACAAAAGAACCTACGACCTCTATACGAGACATAATACAAGTATGAAAAGTAGAAAAAAAAAAAAAAAAAAAACAAAAACAAAACAAAAACATAACTTGTTTTGGATCGGAATACCAAATCCGGCAAATAATTGCGTTCACCACGGCGTATGGATTGTAAAAAACTGTTATGTCGGGTTCTCCGTGCGGTTAAAACTCCGATACCTTTCGAGGAAAATAGAAAACCCAAAATTTTAATACATGGAGAATTCCTAACCGGGCTTTTGCCCCCCCAAAGTTAAAGGTCCCCCCAAAATGCCGGCGTTTTTAAAAAAGCCCCGGCCCTTCGTGCTTAAAGTGGTAGATGGGTAAAATTAAACCCCTTCGAGCCGGTTTTTGAACGCTGTAAAAATGCTCTATTCCTTTGTATGAAAATTTCAAGGGTCATAAAAAATATTTGTCACGGTTGGGTTCTATAAACTAAAAGCTTTTTCTCTAAACCTTTGGGCTAGGATGGTACATGCTTTTTGAATGTGGAGCCATGGGCTGGTGGGAAAAGGGAAATTGCTTTCCCAATAGGTCCCCCGCATCTTTTATGCGTTCCCCCCAAAAGGGTTTTCAAATAGGTAACGGGGGAAAATGAGCCATAACCGGGGAGGGGTTTTAATGTTAGAAGGTGATCGGTTCAATGATTTTTGCTACTCCTCTTCAAAAAGTTTCCATGTTTTTGGCTGAAGTCGCGTGCGGAATAAAAGGTCTTATCACCCCGTCCGGAATGTTACCACAACTGATGTTCTTTGGGGGAAGTTTTTTGCGAGGGTTTGCTGCGCAGCGCCGGTGCGACTCCAGTGAAACAACAATCCCTTCGTGTCGTGCAAAAAATGCATCTTTAGAGCATCGCTTTTCCCAAACAGATGTAATTCTATGCGTTTACGGATACCTAATGCTGCCAATTCAGGACAATACGGCGCCGTACGTAGTCAAGCCCGCAGATAGGATTGGGTTTCGGCTATTTGACCGTCAGAATCACTTAAAAAAAAAGGACTTGTATCCGCTTTGTACAATGCCGACTCTTTCCTGACCCGTCATCCTGCTGGGCATGTTTTCCCGGAGCGCACCCTTTCCCCGCTTTTCTGCCCCTATGAGGCGACTTTTGGGTTTTAAAGAAAACTCGAGAAAAATGCCGATGGCATTTAGAGCCACCCCTACCGAAGCACTAAGCAAGGCTTCTGTTTCCGTGCTGTGAGTTTTCTTTGCATTTTCCCGATTGACAGCATTAAAATTCGCGTACCATATTCGGGGTCGGGGGATGCCCAGTGCCGATTCGCTAAATAAGGGTATTGGTATGTTTCCCCCGTCCTGAAGCGCCGCGTTACCGCATATTTTAATTTTTTGCCCTCGAAATGTACGGTTTCCACGGTGGCTCCAAACATTCTATAGAACCATTTGGGTCGTTTTCTGCGTTGGTTTAAGCTCCATATAAACAGTACAATCCAGCTTTAGCCGGGCGCAAGCGGTTGCTACGGCCAGTCCGTGCTGTCCAGCACCCGTTTCTGCAATGATACGTTTTTTGCCCATGCGTTTTGCTAGCAACGCTTGCCCTATGGCGTTGTTGATTTTATGAGCTCCTGTATTGGCCAAGCCTTCCAACTTGATGTACAGCTGTGCTCCACCTAGTGCTTTACTACTGGCTTCTGCGTAAAGCAGAGGAGTAGGTCTGCCTATAAACTGTTTTGCCGTGCGTTCCAACTCGGCTATAAAAGCAGGATCTTCCATAGCCCCTTCAAACGCTTCTTCCAATGCTATAAGCGAGGGCTGAAGTACTTCAGCCACGTATCGTCCCCCCATGCCATCAAAGCTACACCGCGAACACGTTTTTTCTTTTCCATCTTTTTTAGAGCGTATTAATTAGTTGTTCACCTCCTGAAAAAAACGTTTGTTATCTCGTTTTTCTTTCCCCGGGTCGTTCTTTCTGGACACTCGTACTAAATGAGTTCGGGTTCCATTCGCTGAAAGATAAGCCCTCATTTTCACTATGTAATCCCCCCGGCAAGCCAGGGGGCAATTTCCATGCATCTACAATTTTTGTTGTACCGGTTTGCCTGTACCTCCTGCTAATGCCTTGTCCCACTTTACAATGGGATACGTGAGCCGTGAAATTCATCGAAGGGTTTCATCTGTGCTCCGAGGGTGTAACGCCTTTGTAAAGAGGAACACACTGTTTCAGGCAGGCGGGGGTTCCACCGTGGAACTGTAATAGGCGTCAAGATAACCCTTCTTCGAGGAGGTTTGCCAAACCTCTTTATCAATTTATTCTTCTTCTGTTCCGGTTACTACTCCTCCCGCGGTAGTTTTGTATCCTCAAAGAACGCAGTAAGGTTGGGTGACGCGCGTGGAGAAGTTGCCAATACAAACGCCACAGTAGATCTGCGCCGGTTCTTTGTACTGCCCAATGATTTCTTGACTGCTATTCCGCATACTTTGACAGGCCGTATATTCCCTGTTTCTTTCACTTTTAGCTGCAAGCATTTTTTATCACTATATATTGCCAGAAATACATACTGGATGTTGTATGCGTTCTATTCTTATCCCTTTGGCAGATTGCTGTGCACTGCAGCAAAAGATTTTCACGCATGACCGCTTCGCCGCAAAGTAAGGCATCAAATCCTGGCGTCCTAGGCAAGTCTTCGTGCTCCCGGTTTAATACCCGATTCGTATACGAGTTTGCAGGCCAGTTAATGCCAAGGGGCGAAGAATTAAGAGGGTGGCAGCCGATCTATTTGAAAATTGCGTAAATTCTCACAGTTTTACCACTATGTTGGGTCTAAAGGGACGTATCTCTTATTTTATCCTCTTCGTGTGTACTTCCGTAGTCAGCCATACTATTTCATTGCAAAAGGTATAACGATGCCAAACCCGACTGCTAGGGAGGATGCATGAGGGGGACGGCACTGCACCGGCCAACCATTACCCAAAAGCTTCCCCATCGAGAAAAAAAAGTCCTTGCGGGTATAGAAAGGGGGAAATTTTTTTTTACGGCGTAGTATTTAAGGTTTTCCGGAAAATATTTTTTTCGGTGAGTACCGAAAGATGGAACCCGATCAAAAGAGTTGCGGGCTTTTCTCCGGGGTTAATTTTTATATTGTGATCCGCGTGAAGGGGTTCGGGATTTTTTTCGCAGATCCAAAGCAAAGGGGGTAAAAAAACTGTCAGGGGGATCACGTTTTTTAGGTAGGCAAGGTAGTGTCCCCCGTAGCAAAACGTTTTTTTTGTTCCCGACTATTTTTTCGAGGGTATTAGCTCTATCACGTTAGGGTACACTTTTGGCGGTATATTTTGTATCGCAATTGCGACACCACGGTAGTGTCTTGGCGTATCCTATTTTCTCTTCCATTTTTTGCTCGAGTTTGCGGCGCGCCAGTTCTTCTCTACTTATTACCTCCATCTTGAATAGACTCCACAGCGTCATAAATAAAAAGAGCGCAGGCAGTATTTAATATCATGGCATCGCGAATTCCTTTTTTACCTCTTCCGCGTGCAATATTCCAGCTTTTTTGCATTTTTTCTGACGCTCTACCCCCCTGTAGGTCACGTAGGCTGTAAGTTTGGGATTTGATATTCTTTGGGATTAATTGTTCATGGGGCAATGATTTCACCATTGGGATGAAGCATAAAGCCTTGTGTAGTAGGCGGTAACGGATATCTTCATCCTGACATCGTCGCATGGAAAAAAAAATGCTTGGTCACCTTTAGGACTTTGGCGGCTTTTGCCATTATGTTTGTCGTAGTGCCGTCGTACGTCACCTACTACGGCGATGGCTTGCTTGAGCTAGGATACCAGAGGACCTATATTAAGTTCAATAATAGTTTTGATGCCGAGTTACTCCGACGTACCTGTCCGGAGAGTTTTATTTGGATGATAACAAGGGAGCAAAAAGGAAATGTGAAATTGGGGTTTTTTCCAATAAGCGTGGCGGCATCTTGAGGTTCGAGTTCCAGTGGAATGCCAAGTGCTTGGTAGAAGTCAGCACTACCGCATTGAGAACTGAGCAGCACGGTGCCGTGCTTTGCTACGCGGCGCCACAGGCTGCTGCCATCAGCGCCGTAATAGATGATTATATTGAAGGTATCTTGTTGATCACCGCTGTTCCGCATGTATCCAAAAGTTTCCCGTTCAAGGGGATATGACGCGCGTGGTTCAGAAAAGCTGTAGCTACCCAGCGGCAGCTCTCGATCGGTTGGGCTTTTTTATACGAAAGGCCAGTAAGGAAGGCTGATAGAAGAACAGGCGATATGTTTTCTACGGTTACTTCTTCCATCCAGCGTTGAGCTTCTTCTTGCTCCAGGGAAAATCCGGCAAGCAGTTTATTTAGTGTATTCCTTGGAATAAAAGCTTCTCTGCGGTAGTGAAGGAAGTTGCCCAATAATTTTTTTCCTTCTTTGCTGGCCACGGACTGGGGAAAAACTTCGCCCTTAAAGGGTATGACCTGTGTCCATCCCCTTATCTCATCTCGGAGATGGGCATGATTTAAAATTTCCCTTGTTTGTTCGATGAATCTATAGCTAGAGAATGATAGCGCGTATAGGTTGCAGGCGAAGCAATCGAGCGAAATATTCCTTTGCCATCGTGTTCCACCTGATCTGTTTTACCGTGAACAATACGTTGGGAGGCGCATAATCTTCATACCGAAGGCAACAGCAATGGCCTGCATGCCCAAGCATACTCCAAGAATGGGGGATGTGTCCGGCTGCTTTGCGGATAAGTGCTACAGTGATGCCTGCATGCTCAGGTCTACCCCGGCCCTGGAGAAATGATAATATGACTTGGGTTCATGTTCAGGATATCGGTGACGGTGGCTTCATCGTTGCGCACCACACGGACTTCCTTATTACTAATCTCTTTGAGATACTGGTAGAGATTATAGGTAAACGAATCGTAGTTATCAATAAAGTACTATCATGAATTTGAGCTCAGACCAATGGCCTGCATAAAGGCTGATAATTTTTCTTCACATTCCTGATATTCCCTTTCTGGCGTAGAGTCGTATACGATGCCTGCCGCCTGCCTGAAGATAGAGTTTATCTTCGTATTTCAATCCACTGCGAGATGGTTATACAGGTGTCCAGGTCACCACCGGCATTCATATATCCTAACGACACCGGCATAAACCTGCCGGGGATAGGGCTCGAGCCTATCAATGGAAGCTATAGCCCTTATTTTAGGTGCACCGGATACGGTACCTGCCGGAAAACTTGCTCTTAGCAGCTCTATGCTGGATTTGCTTTGGGCTATTTGTCCCGAGACCAAGGAGACAATATGCATCACTTTAGCAAAATGTTCTATGTGCATATATTCTTCTATTTTAATGGAGTTGATCACACATCCTCTGCCCAAGTCGTTGCGTGCTAAATCTACAAGCATGAGATGTTCAGCCCTTTCTTTAGGGTCTGCCAATAATTCTCTTTCCATGGCCAGATCCTCTTCATAGTTTTTTCCACGAGGTCGTTGTTACCCGCTTATAGGTCGTACTTGTGCCCTACCTCGTTTTACGGTTAGGTGTGATTCGGCGAGGCGCCAAGAATTTTGATAAGGACCAAAATCCAAAAAAAATAAATAGGGGGCCGGACTGGTATTACGCAATTTACGGTAGGCGTCTAGCCCGGTCATAATCGGTCTGAATTATTCTTCTACGAGACAGAACGCATTGGTAATATTCTCCCCGCTCAATTTCTTTCTCGGAATTGTTTCAACCCCTTTCTTATAGTGTTGTTCAATGCTGGCTTCATCCGATACGATTGTATTATGGAATAGATCCGATGAGCTGCGTAGGTAATTAAAGTCCAGATCGTTCAGACGTTCTTCGACTTCATCCATGGCTTTTTTTAAATCTATACTGCAATTCTTTATAATTTAGCCCTAGTATATACAACAGATTGGTATAGTGGTCGCAGATAAGAAAAATATGCCCAAAGAGAAAAGCAGCTAACGGTATATCGACTTGATGTTCTTTTGCGGTAAAAGTGATTTTATCACAGTGTTGTGCAAATTCAAAAGATAAGAAACCTACACCACCTGCCGGTACGGGAAAAGAATGTTTATCCGTTTCAAATTGTTTTGCAAAGTAAAGCTGTAAATCCAATATGTCACGAAACGCTCCTTTGACCTGAAGCTCTTTATTCGACGTATGCATGTGTATTCCACGAGCATCTTGGTGTATCCGGAAGGCCTCTCGTACCATGAGTACAGAATATCTTCCCCGAGCCATAAGTGATGCCGATTCGAGCAATACTGTTGCTGAAAATTTTTTTTTGCGAGAGAAATAAGGTGTTATGCTCTCCGCATTAAGGTTTTTATGCGAACCATTTGTTAGTCATGATGCTGCTTTATGTGCATGCCTGAATACCGGCATGAATTGTGTTCCACCACAGTGTTGAAAAGACAATACTGCTATCGGGTGTTTTGATATGCTTCTTTGCATCAAATCCTTTTTTATAACTCGTCAGCGCGTGAATTCATAAGTCTGATTAATGGTTCTCTATTCGCTTTATAGTCAATGCAATCACTTCAACGAATGCCGATCGTATTCTTGCCATACTATATCTTATTTCCAATAGTGTATTTGGATCTTACATTCTCCATGTTCACGCACTTTAGCTTCCGCAAAGGTATATAATATTGCTTTTCCTTCAAAAGAAACGGAGCACTACTCTTTTTAAAAAATATGTTTTTGATGTCGCTATAAGAGACAAAGGATCGGTATGGTACTGTTATTTTTATAACGTACTCTATATCGTTTATTGTTCGGATTCATGTACTTCTGCAAACCAAGCTTGTCCTGAGCAGGAAAGAGGGAGGAATATAAAACAAGTATATTCGATTTTTTTAATCATAACTTGAAAAATAATGTTAAAAGTAGGAGATGTACTTGTATCGGATGATATTAAAGAAGTAGAGTTTGTATGCCATCTGAATCAATGTAAAGGAGCGTGTTGTGTGGAAGGAGAGCTGGGAGCTCCGTTAGAAGACGCGGAATTGCCTATACTGGAATCTATTGCAGAAGTCATCCACCCCTATCTAACCCGTGAAGGAGCTGAGTCTATAAAAAAATATGGAGCTTATGTGCACGATGTTGATGGGGACTTTTCTACCCCCACGGTTTGGAGGCAAGGGAGTGTGCCTATGCTGTGTACAGTGAACAGGGCGTGTTGCAGTGTGGGATTGAAAAAGCTTATCTAGAGGGCAAAACAACATTTAGAAAACCGATCTCCTGCCATATGTACCCCATTCGCGTTACACGGAAAAAAAACTTTGAAGCGCTCAAATTACCACAAATGGGATATTTGTTCTTCCGCCTGTATCATGGTATCATCACTTGGGGGTTCTCTGTATGTGTTTTTGAAAAAACCGTTGATCCGTTTAAATACGGGGATTATGGTATAAAGAACTGGTAAGACAAAATAGTCAACCGGCATGGATCAGGAAAAAGAAAAAAAACAACACTTAGTACGTCTTATCTTATTATTCGGTGATTAACGGCTGATTTGTATATCAACATTTTACCTCTTTGTGTAAATCAAAACCGTTACGGAGTAAAGACCTACCTCTTTAGGGCTGTCTTTCATAAAGATTTGCTTACGATCTATATTAAAGCCCTGAGATTTGAGCTTTTCAGCTATTTGGGCAGGTGTTATGGATCCAAATATTTTTCCTTTTTCCCCGGTTTTGGCACCAATTTCTAAGGTAGTATTGGTTATTTTTTCAGCAATAGCTTCGGCATCCTGTCTGAGTTTGGCCTCTTTGTGGGCAGCCTGACGCGCATTTTCAGCTACTATTTTTTTATTTGCCTCTGTAGCCAAAATAGCATAACCCTTGGGGATCAGGTAATTTCTGCCATACCCGGGTTTAACTTCCACGATATCGTTGGCATAACCGAGTTTTTGGATATAACTTTTAAGAATGACTTCCATTACTGTTGCTTATATTATTATTTCAGATCATCCCCTTCGTAGGGTAGGAGAGCCAGATGACGTGCTCGTTTTATGGCTTGCGAAACTCTTTTCTGAAATTTCCAGCTGTTACCTGTAAGCCTGCGCGGGAGTACTTTCCCTTGAGGATTTATAAATTTCATTAAAAAATCAGAATCTTTATAGTCTATATATTTTATCCCCGTCTTCTTAAATCGACAGTATTTGGGTTTGTTTTCGACCCGTTTAAGGGATTCATTGATTAGTGTCATACGGCAAGTTGCTCCTCTTTAGCAGTTTTTTCTTTTTTCCTGTTGAATTCCCCATTACGCCTCCTCCGGTTAAATTCTAAAGCATGCTTGTCAAGTGATACGGTTAAAAAACGCATTACAGACTCATCTCTTTTGAGTTGAATTTCCAATTTATCAATCAGGTTGGCATCAGCTTCAAATTCGATTAGATTATAGAAACCCGTTGACTTTTTTTGAATAGGATAAGCTAGCTTTTTTAGCCCCCACTGTTCCACATTCAATACATTTGCTTTTCCGTCAGTCAGGATTTTTGTGAATTTACTCACGATATTTTTTGCCTGATCTGCCGACAAAACGGGGTTTAAAATGAGTACCGTTTCGTAATTTTTCATATCATTCGGAGGTTAATTAGGAATGCAAAGATATAAAAAGTTGATTTATCTAAAATTAGAATGGGATAATTTGTTCCATAATAAATATTTTTTCTCTTTTGAGCTACCATCTCCCTGTGATCAAGCTTCCCGTTTCAGCATCAGGAGGGGTACTAAAAATTGGCCTTCAGCCCGATATGAATGGAACGGGGCAATCCGGGACGCAGCCCCGCAGGTCTTCGGGCTACTGCATACACCTGATCCATAAGATTTGTAACGCTTGTACAGAGTACTATACCCGGATACAACGTGTATGAAGCAGTGGCATCAACGACAAAGTAGTCACCTATCTTTTCGTTTTCCGGAATGATCCCCTGACCGGGAAGGGTGCGCATAAGCCCCAAATACCGGGTACTTACGTGTACACCGAACGTACGATGTTCTAATGATACGTTAGCCGTAACTTTATGATTGGCAGATAAAGGGGAAATTTATCCCCTTATCTACCAAAACCCAAAAACCCTTTGGAACTCGCTGCAAAGTATTCCCTGAAACAGCGTTCGTGGGTATATCAACAGATAAGGGAAATTTAAATCTGCTTTTGAGGTGATCCTATTGCGGTAAAACGAAAAATCTAACCCCATGTGTTTTTTTGGGGTCTGGGGCCCCCGTTGTTCAAATTTCCCCCGGATCCGCTTCGGCAAGGCCCTTTAGGTCTGAGCCCAAAAGAAATTTTTGTAATCGTTGAAAAATAAAAACCCCTTTTTCCTGTCCCTGATTTTTTTTTCCCAAACGCACCCCCCTTTTATAATTTATACCTTTAAATCCCCGGGGTTCGTTTCTCGTTAGAACCCCGGGGGTTGGGAAACCCCTTTTTGAAAACCCAAAAAAGTTCCCGTATAGAGTTATTGACCTGAATATTTTTTAAACCAATTCCCGGAACCCCATATATTTACGGTATTGAAACGTTTGGTCAGATCAACCCCGTCTCGTTCCGGATCGTTTTTTTCCGTAATCCATCCTTACCATTTGTATATTCTCAAAACCGTAAGCCCCGGTATTGGCTTGGAAGGCTCCTGTTTTTTAATGCGGTATTGTGCAAACAACGCCCAAGCGGTTAGTTTTGGTCAATCCTGTTGCTTTCCGTGCCGGGAATACCGCGATGAGAACGGCAGCATGTTCCTTGCTTCATTGTATACTTGAATCAATCCCATTGGAAACGATCTGCCTGATCCTTGGTGGCCATCTTAGACCAACGCCATTTCGTGTTCCACTGGCTCCCGTATGATAACGTCCAGTTCATTTGCGTTTGTAACCCTTTTGCAACATACCTTCGGTTATTGGCCTTCACCTGTAAGGACCCATATGCTGGGTAATTTGCTCCACGCAGAACAGCCATGCTCTCTGGAAATCGTTTCGGGGTCTCTCAGGAGCGTGGCTTATGGAAGAGGATTACCCTTCCGTATTGATCACCTTATCGGTTTTATACCAATTTCGATGAAAACCCGTATAGTAATAGAGTAGACGTGATCTGAAGTCTTTTGACAATTTTATAAGGTACGTTAAACGAGGTCTGAGACTGCGATGTATTTCATCTGATTTTTTTGACTGCCTGCATACCTGCGGTTACGGAGTATTCCTGAAAAAATCTTCTTCGGTCAGCCCTAAATACGTTTCATTTGATGTCTCTAGAGCGTACCCTACTTTTAGCCATCAAAAGAGATTGATAGATCGGCACGGATTCATCCTGTGTTTATGCGCAAACCTTTGCCAGATAGTCCCTTGTTTTGGGGTAAAACCCGTATTGCCGTATTTGTTAATCCAATTCCTTGAAACCATTTGACCCCAATTGAAAAGATTCTAACCCCAAGTTATACCTATATTTTATAACTGTTTCCCCCAAAATATAAGCATGTAAAGTTGATTTTCCATAACTGCCTCCTACAAAACTGGCTCGTTCCCCGGCAAAATACTCCCGGGATCTGCGTTGAAAATAAAGATTGAATAGCACCCCCTGTAATATACGGTCCGTAACATAACCTGACTGGCTGCCTTTGAGTATCTCCACCGACTGTCATTTCTACCCAAAACGTAGGAAAATAATAAAGCTGCCGGAGCGGTAATAAGGAGCGGGTGGCTGGGAAGCAACACCATCTTCCATTTAAAGTTTATTTTTTGGGAATGCCCTTCTTTCCCCCGGGGGCCCCGCAGTCCTATATTAGGACCAACCCAAAGGGGCTCTTCCCCCTGTATTTTTTGATACCGGGGGAAATTCGGGGAGTATTTTGGAAAATCCGTGTACCCAAAACGTTTCATTTCTTTCTCGGAAATATAATATGCCGACCCCGGAATTTCTTTTTTCCCCTGCATCCCACCCGTGATGATCGTCATTTCCGGTAGCAACGTGATGGATTCGGTCATCGTAAAGTCCATTTTCACGGTACTATTCGGCTCAATGGATATACTCTTCCTGAGGGTGGTAAAACCTATACTGGATACGACTAACTCGTAATGTCCCGGTTCAATATTTTTAATCTCATACCTTCCGTAGGCATCGCTGGCATCCATCAAATCGGTATTCTTAAAAATACACATTACACTCCTGCTAATGCGGTAGAACTATGTATTTTTCGTGTATTGTCCCTGTTAAACGTGGACGGTTGAGGATGGAAAAGGGGACAAAACAGGTGCAGCTGCCCCAGTACCGATAGAAACAGTTTTTTATTATTCTTAGTTAATAAGTGCCGTAATATAGCCCTTTAGTTTATTATTATATACCATGCCATGTTTTTTTTAGAATTAATCTAAATAAAGGGCGAATATATTACTTTAGAATTCATTTTGATTACTTTTTTCAAAAAAATACAGTACTTTTTTTTCGTACTACACTTATCGTATTTTTCATGCCCACCTTATATTTCCGGCATGACTTGGGTTTGGTTTTTGTGGAGAAGCATTAAAAAAAGTAACTTTCTATTTTGGTAGACAAAACATGATTCATTCGCAACGCAGATTTTGGATAGGACGACACAGTATCGTACCGACTCTGCTCATCGGCTTTACTTTTTGGCTTACGGTGCACGGTTTACACAGCCCCCGGATCATGCGCTGTGGACGGGCTTTTTAAAACACCATGTACACGCTCAGGGAAAGTTATAGATTATAAAGGCTTTATAAAAGATCGAGAACAACTCGTAACATACCTTATTTTTAATCAACTCAGTAACCACCCACCGATAAGACGGTATGGAGTAGAAATGAACAATTGGCATACTGGATTAATGCGTTATAATTGCTTTTACCGTAAAACTGATTATCGACCATTACCCTTTGAAGAGCATTACCGATTCCATTCTCGTGAGCGGTATGGGTTAAAAACCATTTGGGATAAGCGGTTTTTTAAAATAGGGGGTAACCCTACCAGCCTTAATGATATCGAACACGATGTGTTGAGAGAAAAGAATTAACGAACCAGAATACATTTTGCCATTAACTGCGCTTCGTATTCCTGCCCTCCGCTTCGCCGTGAAGCATACACACCCGACAAATTAGAAGCACAACTTCAGGATCAGGCCGTTTTATTTTATCAACGACCCCAAGTACAACGCTATTGCACCGGAAAGCATGTCTATTTCCATGCTTTTTCAGTGGTTTATGGGCGATTTTTGCTCAGGGAGGCACCCTGATTGCATTTTATCTCAAATACGCCCATTCCAAAAATTGACGACAGAAGCCCGTATCAAATTTAGGGAATACAACTGGGCTATTTAAACGAGTAGGGGATTACTTGACGGTAAACTGCGTGCCGCCCATCGGTAGTCGTCGGTAAAACCTCTACGGTATACGTTCCTGGACGAATACGCAGACCCTTTTTCATATACGAACGTTACTTTTGAGAGGTATTATCGAAAAGGATTTCCTGAGCAGTGGTATAAAACTCTTTTCCTTGCCGTCTACCATGAATGTTCCCGAACCCCGGGCAAGATCAAAAAAATCACCCTGCCCGTTTTGATCGGAGACACGGATAAGAATTTTTTTCCCTTCAATGGAGCTACTTTATTTTCTGCAATGGTGAGTCAATAGCCAATATTTTTGCTATCTGTTTACTTCGGAAGGCGGCGTACGTCTCTTATCCCCGGCGTTGAACGCCACTACGGATATGCTTTCCGCCTTCAATCGGGAAGCCAGAGCTATTTTGGATGTCAGCTTATCTGTATTTTCCGCAAGTTGAACAATGGAGTCACTAAGCCTGTTTTGTTTGGTTTTCAGTACTTTATTTTCAGTATGCAGTTCGGTATTGATGAGTTTGAGTTGTTTGATTTCAAGATCTTTACGCCTGAGCAAAAGCTCATAGCCTTTTACCCGATCTTGAAGTTCTATAATGTTTTTACGATTTCTTTTCCGTACACTTTTTAATTCATTCTCTATTTGGATTTTAGCTTTTTCCATCTCTGTAATATCTCCTCCGAGTCTGCTTACTTCTGCAATACTTTGATCCAACTCACTTTGTATCTCGCTGAGTCTTTGCATGGTGGTTTCTAATTCTTCTTGCGAATCGGCCAGAACTTCACTTTGTTCATTTGCTTTCCGATAATCAACATAAATCTTAATGCACTGTATAATGATGATGGCGGTGAGTAGGGATTATAATGACAGTAACCTTTTTGCTCATTTTGGGGGGAGCCGGCAGAATCGATTTAGATTTATTAGAATCCATACGGTTAGAAAATTAAGGTTTATAAAGATAGGTTTATTTTTTAAATCATTTTTAATATGAGAAAATGAAATGCTGGTTGTTTAAACTTGGGTTAAGAAACAGAATGCCACATCGGTATAGGTCAATGCTGCCATATACGCTTTGATGATGCTTTAGCGTATACCATGCTTTTTCCATTTCTTCAGACCAGTAGATATCATCTACTATTATGATGCCCCGTTCATTCATCTTTTCCGCCAAAAGAGAAAAATACCGTAAGGTAGGCTCATACCGGTGGTGGGCATCGATCAGGGCAAAGTCTACTGCGCTGACACGTTGAAGAAAATCGGGTAGGGTAGAGCCGATCTCTCCTTCAATCAAAGTGATGTGTTGTTTATTGCAGGATTTAAAATTCTTCAAAGCCATACCGGCTAGTGTAGGATTACCTTCGAACGTATACACCCTACTATTTTTTTTACCCGATAGATAGAGCGCATTTATTCCTAAAGAAGTGCCTAGTTCAACAATAGATTGCGCATCGATATATTCGAGTATACATTGGTACAAAAGCGATATACGGGCAGGACTCAAACTGGTTTTGGCAATACCGGATATAGTTTTTTTGTTTCCGTTCCGGGTACTCCCGGGCCCCGCGTGGGCTTCTATTGGGTACTCATTATCAAGGAATTCTCAGCTCTCGATGCCCCCGGTCCTAACTTTTTTCTGTTTTGAGATTAATTTGATAGAAAAAAAAAAATAAGGAGAGTGTACAGCATGTTCATTTACGGCATGAAACCGATGTTTGATATAGGATAAGGCTTGATGTATTCTTATCCGGGCGGTCATTGCTGTTCATGCGAAAAAACAATACGATCAGTTAAGCGTAAAGGAGGAATCATGTTGAAACAAGGAATACTTATTTTAAGATGCGTGCCGTCTACTATTCGTCCCACGATGTAATATCCTTCCATTTTACCATATTCCTGATCTGAGGCTGCATCCGGAAACATACCGGTAAACCTGACCCGGTTCTAATACAGGCTGCTGTCCACTACACCGTCTCCGCTCACTTCCCTAAGTGTAAATCCTGCATCGTATATTCGCCAGTATCTCGTAATAACCGAATCGTTGTTTCTCCTTGATTATCAAATAATAACTCGGTAACGTAAACACATAATGATGCTGGCTTGGGCTGGAATGAGCAGGCTGATATTCCGTCTCAACGCTAACCTTTACACCGTTTGTGTAATTTTCAGTTATCATAATGCTCAAAAGTATCATTTTTTTATTTTGCAACCTCAATTATTAAATTAATATATAAAAAAAAGGTACATCAGTGCATTATGGGATATACCCACATTGCTCCGTTCCTGGAAACACAAAACTTGCCAGCGAGTTTGAAAAACCCGTACTTCAGCAAAACTTGCTCAGTTTGTCACATCGGAATATAGATCACACACCGTATATCCGCGTGGAAAAAACTTATATTTAGAGCTTTTGATGAATGTGATTTTGATAGCGTGAAAGTGGTGATTATCGGACAAGATCCCTACCACGGTGCGGGGCAGGCCAACGGCTTGTGTTTTTCCGTTGGCAAAGATGTGCCTATTCCTCCTTCACTAGCGAATATTTTTAGAGAAATACATCAAGATCTGGGTATAGAAAGACCTGTAGTGGGAACGTTGGAGCGTTGGGCTCAACAGGGGATTCTCTTGCTTAATGCTGTACTGACGGTACGTGCATCTTCTCCGGGATCTCATCGGAATAAGGGGTGGGAAACCTTTACGGATGCAGTTATTCAAATTCTTTCCAAAGAAAAAAAAGACATTGTTTTTTTGTTGTGGGGGAATTATGCGCAACAAAAAGGTCAGATGATAGACAGAGCAACACATTGTGTATTGACGGCTCCGCACCCTTCGCCCTTTTCAGCAGACAGAGGTTTTTTTGGTTGCCAACACTTTAGCCAAACCAATGCTTACTTGGCGCGTAAAGGAATCCGAGAAATTATGTGGTAGAAAAAGATGTGATTTAGATGGGTTTTAAAAATCTACTCCATCGTATCCTGTTCAGAAAACTTGCATACTTATCCAGAGAAAGCCACACAAAAAAAGCTTTCCCTACGATATGATCTTCGGGTACAAAACCCCAATACCTCGAATCCAGGGAATTGTGCCTATTATCGCCCATCATAAAGTAGTAGTCCTGCTGAAAGGTATATTGCTTTACGTTGGTTCCGTCTACAAAAAGCTCACCGCCATTAATTTTTACATCAGTATTGTGATCGTATTGGCTTATCACAGTACCGTAAAAAGCCATTGTAGAATCGTTGACTTCGATCGGTCATTCCCTTTTTCGAATCCTAATGGACCGTAGTAATCTCCGTTCCACGGACTGTATTGGGATGTGGGAAAAATGCGAGATCGGTATCTCTTTCCCCATTACGTTGGTCGGGTTTTACGGATAAAACATAAGGTAGTTTTTGTACCTTGTTGAGGTCTGTTTCGGTAAGAAATATTTGGTACACAGCTACACCGTTCTCCTCGCGTCTGCCCAGGTACTGGTAATCGTCTGCATCGAGATTCAATCGAAGCAAATTGCGCTTATTGATTTCATCTTTGGATTCAACGATATAAACTGAAACTTACAATGAAAGGCATATTTTCCACAGCAGCATACCGTTTACCTCACCAAATACCTC
>NW_026855882.1:0-47075 GCF_026571515.1 Ruditapes philippinarum
ATTCCCTATTTCTCAAACTTTTTAAATTACATACATCTAAAACGATTCAAATACTTAAATCTTCGGGGAAAATAAATACGCTTTTTATTTTATTTTTTTCAGTGGATTACTGTTTTATCCATAAACAATATTTAAAATTTCCACAGTGAAAATTATCAAAAAAAAATTTTCACACTTTTCAAAAAAGAAACTATTTTTTTTAAAGTTTTCCCCCAGTTTACCTAAATTTTTTTTTGCTGCTTTGCAATGTACTTTTTTAGAAAAAAAGCAAAAGCTGAAATTGAAAAAATTTAAAATGTCAAAAGAAAAAAAAAAAAAACTTATTTCTATTCATTAAAAATTCCAATCAAAATATCGTTTTTCTTTTTTTAAGTCTGAAAATACATTCCTTCCCAGGGCAAAAGGCTTTTGAGACTTTGGGAAAACGCCGAGCTTATAAAAATTTAAAAAGCAATGACCCACCACCCCAAGAATAAGTAAACCCCCAGGTTCGTAAGTTTTCCCAAAATTTTCCAATTTTTTGGCCGCTTTTTGAATTTTTACACATCTGTAAACACTTATTTATTGTTTTAAAATCCCAAAAAGTTCTATTTTTTACAAAGGTGTACGACTAAAAACCCAAAAATAATTCCCGCTAAATTTAAACAAATTTATTTCTTCCGGGAAAAAAAACCAAATTTTTAAAAAAGGGCGGCCGATTACTTTCCAAACCGGGTTTAAAAAAAGTCGCAGTAAGTCACAGAAATGGGGAGGAGGGTTTTGACTTTTTCCCCTACTAAATTTGTTTGTTTTTTAATTAAAAAAAACGATCATTCATAGTTTTTAATATAATACGCCGTTAACGTTATTGTCAAAATTTTTTTCCAGCCCAAGACTTTTGTAAAAAAGAGAAATTCACTTTTTTAAGCTCACAATGGGGGAAAACAGATTTTAAATTAACTTTATGTTAAGGAAAATTTTGTTTAACTCGTGTTTTAAACAAAAATAAAAAAAAAAAGGGGTTTGTTTGTTTTGTAAGATCTACTTATATTTCACGGAGCTTTAAAAAAAAAGTCAGAGTAGCCCCAGGGGAATACTGTTTTTAAAACCCACTCGGGAAATCAAATTTCATCTACACACAAACAAAAAAATATCCCTAGTCTTGTGAACATGAGAATCATAAACCGGCTGCAGGTGATGGCATTTTTTAAAAAACCGGATAGAATTAAATTTTCAACATAACTAAAAATTTTGGTGCTGAAAAAACTGATCCCATATATGGTTTATTTTACCTTCTATGTATGGGGTAGATGATCACGTGACATTTTTTTTACGGTAACAGGGGAACCCCAATTTTCGCGGGTTTTGACTTGAAAATTATTCGCTTTTCGGGGGAATTTTTTAATATCTTAATCAATGTTCCCCAAAATGTAAAACAATTAAAGTGAAGTAAAAATAATTAAATTTCCTTTGGTTATTTTTAATTTTCAAGTTACGCATCCCGCAAGAAAATGGTTTTCAATTTTAAAAAAAAAAAAGGAAAAATAGGGGTTTAATTTTAAGGAAATTTTTTGTTTTAATGTGATAAAAAAATTTGATGTTAATACATTTCTATACTTTCAGCCAAAAAAACAAAAAAAAAATCAAAGGGAACGCCAGAAAATAGCCAGAACATTTCAAAAAGGTTTTTTCAACAATGGCAAAAATGACGCTTTTTCCAGGTTTGCTCAAACCCTTAAAAAAGGGGTTTAAAAAAAATGGATCAAGTGGAAAAAATGGGGTAAATGCCCAATACCAATAAAGTGAAAACCCTAAAAATTCCCCCAACCAAATCTTTTAAACCCCAATAGGGCCGGGTATAGGGCAATAAAACTCTGCCTCCCCGTTTTTCAGAGGTAAACCCCACCACACCGGGGCCCCGGGTGTTCAAAATACAGGTCAAAAATAAAGGGGTATAATCTTTAAAATATAAATTTTATTTTGTTACATGGGCCCTTGTTTCCCAATGGACAAAAAGCTATCAAAAATTTGATAATACCAAGCTGGAATAAACCCGTTTTAACGGTAGGGCAGGGACAAAATTGGACCAAAAATAAACCCCTTTTGAGGTAAAATTGAGTGAAAAAGACCCAGGGGTTTTCGTTTGATGGTTTTATTCTTGAAACATAAACAAAAGGGCAAAAAAGAAATTAAAAACACGTTTTTAAAAGGGTCGATAAAAAAGTCCGAAAAGGTTTCAGGGAAAAAAGGAAAAGTTAGATTTCGGGACAAATTACAGAAAAAAAAATTGTCAAAGCATGAGGGACAACTTGTTTTTTTTTAATTTCCCTGAAGAAAAAATAAAAAACGGGCGAGAAAAGTTTTTAAAATTTTTTGGAAAAGGAGTAAAAAAAATTGGAGGCCCCAAAAAAAAAAATGTAAAATGCATCGAGCTCAAGATTGGCGTGAAACAGAAGGCCCCAAAAGTTCGCCCAATTGTTAAAAAAAATTTCCCAAAATTTTCCGGACCGAGAAAGAAATTTGAGCTTCCGCAAAAAACCTTATCAGGTAAAGCACTTTGGGGTCGCAGAGCAAATTTTCCCAAAGGGGGATTAGGAAACAAGGCGAAAAATGGGACCTCAAAAAGAAAAAAGGGGCCCCTGAAAGAAAAGGAAAAAAGGCGTATATTAAAATCATTAAAAGGGAGCTTTTAAACCCTGGACAAAGATTAGGAGTCACGAGAGAGTGGGCATTTAAAGGGTTTTTCAAAGGGAATGTTTAGGGACTTTCTAAAATTTTAAGGGGATCATCAAAAAGAAAAATTTTTTGGAATTATAAGTGAAAATGATGTTAAAATGGGTTCAAAGGGGACTTGGGCGAATAAAAGCTTCGGGTTTTTTGATCTTAATGGATAATGACAAACCGATTCATTCTTATAAAAATTTTTAGAGCATATCAGGGATAGACGTGGGTAAAGGGGGCTCCAGCGGTGGAAATTAAACAAAATAAAAAAAAAATTCCCCTAAAAAAAAGGTTTAAAATGGTTAAAAATGACATTTATTGTCTTTGGGATGGTTGAAATTTTAGTAAAAACGTTTTTTTCAAAAATAAAAAAGAAAATTTATTTTTGCAGTTTTATAACCTTGGGACCAGAAACCCCGTTCATGATAGGTACGATGAAGATATTTATAGGGGACATTTAAAAAGATATAAATAAAATTTTTGGGAAAAAGGAAAATATTCATTTACGAGACAACTAATTTCGCGTATTTGCCGCATTGGGGCCGAAAAGTGATTATATTTAACATATGATAGACAATATAGGGGAACAAACAGAATATTTATAATCGATGACCCAATATTTGGGCCAAGCGGGAACTTTTGTGAATTTTTGGGTTCAAATCGCTTTTGGAGAATCGTTACTTGAACCTTTGTAAATCAACCAAATTTTCGGGTAAAGTTAATGGTCAGATTGTATAGGAAGAAGGCAAGGCAAATTTTACCTGTATGACGATATAAACGGAGAAAGCTGGTCGATTAATCTGGTGACGTCACAGTTAAACTTTCAAGATTTTAAGCCGATTTTTTATGTGCATTGACTTTCAATGAATTTTCCTAAACCAATCCCAATGTCATTTTCCAATTCAAAGTTAACTCGAATTCCAAGTAAACGATAAAAAAGGGAGCCAACTATTTCTTATAAATGGAAACCATCACAAAAAGGGATGCATTTATAAATGACGTTTCACATGATATACAAAAATAGAAAACTATTTTAGCAAGAGCAAATAAAACAACGGAGAATAGTACCCGATACATTAACTAAAGACTTTCACGGACTTTTTAAAACTGATAAAGGGAAACCAGTACTTTTGGAAACTAAAATCAGTTGCAAACGAAATAATTATTTTGTGCATAATGACTCAAATCTGAAGAAATGAGGCTTTAGTGATGAAGTAAAAATTAAAAAAGAAGGAAAGTTATTTTTAAGGCAAACTTTATGACTATAATTTAAGAAAAAAAACGAAAGCACTGAGAAATATCCTGCATGAAAAGAAACGTGATTACAAAAACCACTTTAAACAAGCATAAAAAGAAGCTTTAATCAAAAATGTTGGTAAATAAAATGAATGATTATGAGAAGAAAAATCCACGAGAGTTTTTTGGAAAACATATTTAAAAAGAAATCTTTCAAATCCAAAATGGGTGAAATATAACTGTTGAAAGAATTTTACTTGATCATTTTCAAAAACTTGTCTTCCCTAATACAATGCTTAGTGAAAATATGGAATGTAATGACTTTTTGTCGTAAATTAAAAAAGCAATTTTGATAACCGGGCCCCAGACTCCATGGAAGTTCCTTCGCTGAACTGGATTCAACCATCACAAAAGAGGAAAAATATCCGCCACCAAGAAACTCGGTTGGTAATAAGGCGTGTTCCATTTAGAACAATATCCTATATGAATATTTCAAAGAAAGTGTATTTGTAACGGCACGTTCAAATTCAATTAATTTGTTAACCATCATATTAAAATACAAAAAGTGTTTCCTCGTAGGCTGGTCAACAGGAAGTAAATAATACCAAATAATAAAAAAGGTGATTCGTCAGAAACCCAAAAAAATTATTTGAGGAATAACATTTTATTAGGGGTGTTTTGCTAAATTGTTTACAAATTTTTCATAAAAGAACATTGAAAAGTTTTGGGCTGAAAACAACAAAACACAAAGCACAATTTTGGTTTTTTAAACCCAATTAAAGGTCTATTGAAAACCTATTTTTTTTATTTAAATGCTTTAATAGAAAGACAATTTTGTTGTTTTGTGGGTTATAAAAAGGCGTATGAAATTAATTGAAAAGAAATTACCCCTTTTGGGATAAAGGGCCATAAAGACCGGGGGGGAAAGAAAACTGTTCTCTATTAACGGGTTTAAAGTACGAAAAATTTAACTTTGTGTAAGACATTTTAAAAAGTTTTTTTTTAGATTTTTTTAAACGTGATGTGGTCTCTTTTAAGGGGGAATTTAACCCCCGCCCATAAAGTTCTCTATATTTTTGAAAGATTTTTGAAATGTTTTTAAGAAGAAAAAAAATGCCTTTGGGATTTCACTAGAAAACCCGATATCTATGTAATTTTTTTTGTTTTTGGGGGGCGGATGAAAAGCGTTCTTTTTTTTGAATCCAAAGAAGGTCTTACAAAACAATAAAATAATTTTCAAAATTTTTTGCAAAAAAAAGGAAAATTTTAAATGTTAAAAGTTGAATTTAAAACTAAAATTTTTTTTTTAGAAAAGGGGGTCAAAATTTAAATAAAAGGGGTTCAAATGGCATTTGAAAGGAATTTATATAGAAATTTTTTAAAAACTTTAAAATTTTTTTAGGGGAATTTTATTTTCTTTGTGGGGGTTCAATTTGTACGCAACAAAACCCTTATGGAAAAAGGGTTAAGGGGGAAGAACTCTTTACTTAACAAACAAAAAAAGTTTAGATATTAAACTATAGAAATAAATGTTCAATTTGTTCGATGCATTATGTTTTAATCTAATTTTGAAATTATAATTGTGAAGTATCGGGGCTTTAATAAAGCAGAAAATCCTTGGACGTGTGCAAAAGAAAATTTTTTTGTAAATGGTTATTAAATGTTAAAAAGTGCAACATACGCTTACTATCATTGTGTATTCCTGAACTAGGTAGGTTCCATTTATATTGAAATAAAAAAAAGATATGTTAGGATATGCAAATATTGGTTTTAAAGTTTACACGGCGAATAAGAGGTCAAAAACTGTATTTTAACAACTATTATAAGGTTCTCAAGAAATGAATCTATCAAATAAACTCAAATGTTGTCAACTGGTCATCAAAAGTTCGAGCCCATTGTTACAAAACGCCTGGATTTGCCGAAGTATGGTTATCATGTCCAGAAATCGGTTAATATTAAAATTTTTATACCAGTAAATTCAGATCACGTCTCAGGGATATATATGTAACCCAATGGCGAGCAGACATGGCGTTATGCTCTTCCTTGGCAATTGTATTCAAATGTTAAAGTTAAATATGAAAGGTCTATATTTATCTTAAATTATTAGAAAATGCAAAAATACACGATCAGTTCTTGCAAAAATTAGATTAAGGTTCCCCCATAAAACTAACAATATTGAATCTGGAAGACACAGGGGTATTGAAAGAAGTCAGAGAAAATGCACATTAATGTAACGTCCGGGAATATAGAGGACGAATTTTCATTTATATTAATATGTCGCAATTTATAAGGTGATTTTAGAAAGTATGTACAATTTCAAGATACTTTACTGTTAAGTCCTAGATGTTTATAAATTCATACAATTGTTAAAACGCAGATAGAAAAAATTGGGTTATTAAGAAAAATTAGGCATTAATTTTGTAAATTAAAGCTTTGAAGACGAGAACAATTTTTGGTAGATTTGCAATATCAATATGATATTATTAATGTACGAAATTTATTTTTGGCCATTTCTCATCAATATGTTAGCTATGTCATAATATTTGAATATAACTGATTGAATTTGTTATGATTTGATTCTTGACGCATGCATTGTAATAATTATACATGTATATGTATGTTATGATGATGGGTGTTGAGCCCAAGTCAGAAATAAAGTATATGTTCTGTTCTGTTCTGTTCTTATGTGAAATAAAATAACTGATTTTTTACAATTGGTGTGAAATATAAATAAAATTATAACTTGGTTTGAGTAATTGAGGTGAAACTAATAGAGCTGTCCTATTTTCGAAAATTGATGTGAAAAAAAAAGTAAAATAACTTAGTCTGAGAAATTTTTTAGAATGAATAACCTAAACTAAGTTTAAGAAATTGACTTGGAATAAACAAAATTTACATAATTTGTGTACGCGATGTGAAATTGATAAACTTTGGTTAGTTTGAGAATTGATTGAAAAGCATTAAATTACTTTGAGTAGCTCAAGTGAAATAAAAAAAATCTTAACATATGTTCAGTAATTTGTGCGAAATAGATTAAATTATGAATAAGTTTGAGTTACTAATATGTAATCAATAAACTTATCTTATTTTCTGTTATTGATGTACAGAGAAGACAAGTTTAAGAAATTGTTTTGAATAAATCTTAATTAAGATATTGACTTGGAATTAACAATGTTAACTTAGGTTGTATACGTGATGTGAAAAAATAAAGTTGGCTTTCTTAGAGAATTGATTTAACATCATTAAACTGAATTTAATTTGAAGCACATATGTCGATTAGATCTAACATAGTTCGCATAACTAACATGAAATAAATAAACTGAATTTAATTTCAAAGTATAAATAAAACTAGCATTGTTTGAATAATTGATGATAAGTAAGTAAATTTAGTTGGAGTCATTGATACGGATTCAACCATTTCAGGAAAGTTGAATGAAATCAGTAAATTTTATTTTGTTGGAGTCTTTGATGTAAAAATTTAATGAATAAACTTGACTCATTTTGCGTAATGAAGTGAAATTAGTAAATTAAATTCGACCCATTAATTAATATGATTCAACTATTCTGAAATAAATAAATTAAATGGAGTCATGGATATGAAATTAATACACTTAATTTAGTTTGAGTAATTGATCTGGAATAGGTAAATTTTATTCTGTTCACTGATATGAAATCAATAAACTTAACTTTAGTTTCTGATGTATAATAAGTCAATCGGGTCATTGATATGAAATAAATTAACTTAATAAATTCAATAAAATAAACCGAATAGGACCCAATTACAAATATACAAGTTTACTATTGTGTTAAAAAATTCTTTGCATAGGATCATCCGTTTCTGTTACAGAATGGAAGGTTTCAATTGTAAATTAGTTGGGTTTTTTAGTTTTTTTCTCTTCAATCTATAAATATTTTTATTGTTTTTAACTATATTAATTTGCTACAAAAATAAAATGTTAAAAAATACTGAATGAAGAGAAAAGAATGAATAAATTTGTTATAATCAGTACACTCTAATTCGTATTTGAAGGACCATGAAGAATTTTCACTTTTGGTAAAAAACAAACAACAGAGTTCTTTCTCCCCAGTCGCTACAGTTGAGTATGGTCAATATTACGATCATCATAGCGTTGATACGTTGATAAATCATCAAATACCACTCGGGAAAATATTAATATTAATTTGAAAAAAAAAACACTTTTTTTCACATTAATCGAGCAATTTATTCTTGGTTTGTCTCATATCTGGGACTTACGATTTTAAAGTCCTAGCTCACACTTAACACGAATAAATGTTTCTTCCGATTTATGCCTTATTAGTTAGAAAATCACACCTTTCATTATCCATCCATCTTTGTGTTTTATAAAAGGATCTGCATGATTACAATGTACAGTAAAGTATAGGAGCTCTTATACTCTAATCACCGGACAAAAGTGTATAGTCTATGATTCAGTGAGTTGTGGAAACTATCATGAAAACATAAAATGCCTACATTTATAAATCAAAGCACAGAAGGCGCTGAATTTGTTTAGGTCTCAGAATGTCAGAAAGGTGCAGGTTGTGAGATTATAACCCAATTGGTTTTTGTAAAGTGCCACCAATGCTTTCCAGTGTTTTAACTGTAGTAAATTGGTTTTAAGACTAATTGCAACACTGATAGTCAATTCAATGTTTATTTGACTTAAAAAATTAAAAAAAAAAAATGAGTTGCCTAAACTGGGATTTGAACTTCAGACCTCTCGATTCATAAGAGAGCGTGCAAACCTCTCGGCCACGGTGAAGTTATATGTTAACGGTCTGAAGAAAACCATATTATTCTAAATTAGGGTTTGTAACTTTTTATTTCGACGCTAACACAGATGTAAATAATCATGGAGCTTACTGTAAGCATGTATATCTATAAAGAATGAAACAATATTAGAAATCTCCGACCATTCGGGAACTACTTTGCTTGAAAATTAATGCGCCTGTCATTTGACACTCTTTACACATTGATCTCCCCTGCATTTTTCGGCGTTAGTGTACATATAAAGGGAAGTAACCACTTCAAAAAAGTGGACTACTTTAGGCATTTGCAATTAACAGCATTAGACTCTGAAATTTCGCTACCATTATTTGTTTGGTCTGACGACCCAAACAAATAATCATACTCAAATTGTTTAAGTCCAATAAACATTGGATTGAGTATCAGTGTTGCAATTAGTCTTATATCCAATTTACTACAATTAAGACACTGGAAAGTATTGGTGGCACTATACAAAAACAAAATGGTTTATAATCTCAAAACCTTCACCCAGGGTCTTACAATAGAAAGACCCTGCTTCACCTTTCTGACATTCTGAGGTCCAAACCAATTCAGCGCCTTCTGTGCTTTGAATAAATGCTTCAATGTCAGCGCCGCAACGGAGTCAATATTTATGTACAGCAACATCGAGACCATTTTACAACGAGATCTGTTGCTATGAAAAATTTACCGAATGTAGTCTCTCCTCGGGCTTGTGCAATCTGCGTAGGGCAGAAGATAATCGCCCTACATAGAAATGTAGTTGAAGTCCATAGACAATTATGAAAACTTTACATGACGGTTAAAAGTTAAATATTATATTAAATAGATTTTAACAAAATAGCAAAATTTGCCTTTATACCTTTGTGGCCTATTGAATTCGTAGGACTTGAAAATCATTGAAATATTTGTTGTAAAAATGTGGAAATAGACTTTTATCATGAAAAAAATATTCACTTTATTATTCTAGAAAATTTTAATAGATCATAAAAAATAAATGGATTTATATAACAAGTGAAATCGAAGTTAATCAATTTTGGAAGAAAGGTCAGGCTTTTTGATAATTAATCATGTCTCTACTCTTTAGTATTCAGTTTACCTTTATCCGATTTGACTGTGATGCCAAGCAGACACATAGATGTGTTTAATTAGGTAATTTTACATAATTTTGAGAAGCTATATAAACCATTTCCCAGATAAGTAGCGAAATAGGTTCACACATTTTTATCTGGTTTATCGTCACACATTTTCAAAATCTAGGTGAATGCATCCCATCGCAAAAATAATTGCAAACATTGATTAAAGTTATTAGGAATGTCATATTATTGAAAGCGTCACCGTTAAATGATTTGTAAGCTTGATGAAGAAAAAACAACAACAAAAAACCCCAGCCGGTCACATGTCCATCTGTTGGAACCTTACCTCCTTCCAATCAATATAAGCATGGGAATTGTACAATACCAATTGTGTAATATCACGCAATACACGGGTAATAAAATTCAATCTAAAAATCTTGTTTCAATTTAAATAAGTCGTCTAATAATATACATATATACATATATACTTTAAACAGTGGACTTTTGTATCAGTTGAAAAATAATACAAAATAAAAATTCTGTTTTTGAAGAGCGATTAAAGTTACAGATGTAGTAACAAATGTATCCATATCTGCATACACAAGTTATAACATGGAGCTAAATATAAGATCTGTTGTTATAACAATTAAAAAAAATATTTTAAAATTTACAAAAATTAAGAGCTGCAGAAAAACTCCAAAGGCTAATGTATTTTTTCTTTGTGCTAAATTACTTGGACTGCATTGGTGTTTAAAGAAATGGCCATGAAATTTCGGTACCATATATGCTTTGTCCAGAATTTAGCCTTAAATGTGATGGACTAACATTAGGATATATAGTACGAAAATTAAAAATGGGTAAAGGACTCCTATTGTCACGGGCTATTATTATCAATCAATGTGTATGTTAAAGATACAGATTAATTAGGTGATAATTATGATTGACTCATTCATTCAAATTTGATTAGTGACCACCTGCAATTAATTAGAAGCTTATGCTATTAAGTAAACACGTTTTTGTTTCATATTTTTTTGAAAATAACTTTACAAACAAAATGCATCTAAGGAAACACATTTTTATTATATCTATATTCACAGGCACAAGTATCGGATCTGGGAAGAAAAAATATGAAGTTATTATATCAATCTGTTCATATTTTTTCTTCCCATGTTCGATAATCGTGCCTGTGTCTATATTAATTTCATCGAATCTGCAAGACAAATAAATAACTTTTTTTTTTTCTAAATATACTTTATTTCAGCAGAGGTACAATGTATAATTATATATAATAATAATAAGATATTTCTTATTATTCATTTACTTTAACAACATGCAAAGCAAAGTAAATACGTTATAGGCCTATATATTTTTGTAAAGTGGGCCGAGTTGACCCGTGCCGAGTTGACCCGTGCCGAGTTGGTATAGGGCCGAGTTGACTCTTTTCCCGAAAATTCAGTGGGCCGTTTTCGTAGTTAAACGGATACCGGATACCCTTACGGATTTTATTGTGTTTAAAAAGGGCAAATAACCACAGAAGGAAAGGCGGAAGTGGATTGTTAGAAATAAAAGTGGATTTTTCAATATAATTTTGGAAGGTATCCATCTGATTGAATAAAGCTTTTAATGGTGTAATATATATAAAATTATTGGTTTGCAATAGTACATTGGTAGACCTTCTCCTTATTTGTTAAAGAAGCATAACATAATTTAAACAAAAACAAGAAATTGTTCTGGCGGCTATATCCTCCTGGATAAATTATTTAGACCCCGGGGTCTAAACCAGGAGTATATATAAGGTTCATTCCGTTTTCTTCAGTCAAAGTTGGGGGCCTCCGTGGCCGAGTGGTTAAGGTCGCTGACTTGAGATCACAGGTCCCTCACCGCTGTAGGTTTGATCCTCACTCGGGTTGAAATCTTTCATGTGAGGAAGCTAGTCCAATAGATTAGACGTTACAGGCTTGTTATAGTTTTATGTTGGTCAAGCCTTTACGTCTTATAGTTTAGCTCAAAAACGCGTAGCATTTTGAAAAATTAAAAAAATGTCTGTTGACTTGCCTTTCAAGCTTTATTCAAAAGCTTATCTTCTGTTCTTTCAATTGCATGGTCTATCATTAACAAAAACTTTAAAACAATGTACTTATCAATTAAAAATAAAATATAAATATCAGTCTATTTCGCTCATCGGCCATACTGGTTAAGTAAAGCGTTTTACAGATTTATTCCAATTTTTTGAACGGAAAAATATATTTGAACACACTGACGGTGCATGGGCAATTATTTCGTTGAAAAAATATTCCGTTAGAAACTTCTGGACTCATTTAAACGCTTGCATTTGAATTAGCCAATCAGATTTCGCGCACTGTATGGCGGCCATTTGTATATCAGCTGTACAAAGAATTTAATTAAATGAGAGGATTTAATCATGACTTTTCGGTTGTGACAGTTCAATTATTTTGTTTAAAGGTATTTATTTTTTAGTTTTGTTCATAAATAATAATAAATATGTCAAAATTAATGTAAATACACGCTGTTTTAATTGTTTAAATTCATTAGATCTAAATCGATGTCTAATGTCAATTTTTTTGCTACATGATTTTGCAAAGATCTCCCAAACAAAAAAAAGATAGGAATGAATCAGTATAATAAATGATAAACAAATTTACCATTTATTCACAATTTATTATAGATGGAAATGACATGCAAATGAGCCAATGCATTATGAATAAATTGTTAATAAATCAGTGAAATGAATTGGTAATGAATTGGGTCCATTTACCAACTTATAAATTGTTAATAAATCAGGTTAACAAATGGGTAATGAATTTGGTCCTTTTCTTGACTTAGTCAATGAATTATCAACAAATCAGGTCAATCAATTGGCAATAAATTAGGTTCGCTGACCAACTGATTCATTAATGAATTGCAAATAAATTGTTAATGAATCACTAATAAATTGTATTCATTCCTCTTCCATAAACCGAAATTCAATGTATTAATGAATCATTAACAAATCAGGCTTGCCTGCTTATATTCATCTAATGGATTTTGAATAAATGCAGGTTCCAATGATGGTGTCAATTTCGGAGAAAAAGATGAAAATAATAATAATGACATATCTTGATAAATTTTATTTATTTTTCTTTTATTTTTTACAAACAAAAGCTGACTAGATTAATCAAGAACATACAACAAGATTAAAATTTGTGAAAAAATCTATGCCACACATCATAACATTGAAAACTCATAATGTACGTGCATAGCTCATTTCATAAATATCCCTCCAATTAAAACAGGTAATGTCAGGTAAACAAGTAAAGGGGAATAATTCTGGAAATATTCGTGCTTGCTGTTAGGAATATATTTCTAGTTTTAGAAACTAGGGCTTTATGTCAGTCTGAAAACATCTTTGCCTTCCTTTTCAGTGTCTGTGTGGAGCTACACCTTTGTTATTCCTATAATCATTAAATGTTGAATCTCTATACTGAGGCAATGAATGGCATACTCTGAAATAGAAAAGACAATTATCATACAAAGTATCATATCTATAAATAAAATATCAAAATTTAAACTTAGACTTCTGACATATCACTCTGAAAAAAATATAATATATTTTTGTTTTAATTGCAATGCAATCTGAATTTGAATTTCAACTCGAGCCAAATACACTAAAGAACTCAACCACTTTGGACTGTACATGTTCTATTGAATAAAAACCAGCAGTATATTTCACAAAGTCTGGTGATAGATAAATATTTGTTCATAAAACAAACGGGTGAATGTTCGATTTCATTTTCAACAGAGGAATGAACAAATATTTTGTAGCAAGTCCAGTTTTTTACCATTTGCTTCAATTAAATTTAAAACGAAATTGAAAGGCTATGACATTGAATTACTATATGTACATAAACAAAATTCAGTTTGAGAATTATTATTTTTTATCATTTACTTAATATTTAAAAAGCACATTGTCATTTTTAAAATGATTAATATATATGTAGCCCAATACTTACGCTTTAAAGACTCATATATGTCATTTCCTTGGAATGCCCTCGTCCCATAACTAATAGCAAACTCTTCACGATCAAAGAAGCCGTCCATCTGCATTTTATTATCTCCCGTTCATCTGCTTTCTACCATCTCATCAGAGTTGCTGATTTTTACGTTCTGTCCTTTCTTTGCTGCTCCTTTCAGTTTTCTGCGAGATAACTAAGTAAAAGAAAAATAGTCTTCTGAAGTCACTTAAAATAAAAAAGAACATCATTTTTCATCCCATTCAAATGTGCAGATGAGCTCAGTGTGAAACAATGCAGATTTATTTTTTTTAAAATGGGCTGTACATAGATATCCTCATAAACAATGCATGTACATGCGTGCATATTTTAAAACTTGTATCATAAATATCTCTCAATCCAAATCAAATGAATAAAAAATGTTTAATTTAAGGTGGTGCCATTAGGGTGGGACGAATCGTCACTAAAATGGGGCGAGTCGTTATGGGGCGAATTGATCGTTATCCTAATCTGCACATTACTCCAGTAAATTTTATTTTTTTGATATAGATCTAGAAGGTTTTTAAAAACGCTATGTAGAACGAAAAGAAAATTTTGAACTTACCGTCTATCAGTAGTCTAGATGCCTTGATATTGTTTTTTATCCATATTTTTGTGTAACACCACAAGTTTTCATCTTCCAAAATAACCGCCTTTTTCCTATGCATAGAATTAATGCAAACGAAATGTTATTCCTAGCTACTATAGTATTGTATAAAGTTCCTAATTTTGCAGCTGCAATGACAAAATCTGTTGTAAGTTAGTTTGTTTCTAACATTAGTTATATCCAAAAGAAAGAAAACTGTTTGTATGGTAAGATATCTTTTTTTCTGAAATGGCAAAAAAATTTCGTTTCCTATTAATCTTGTTCTGTTGTCGGCTGATAGGGGGCTGCAGTTCCCTGCAAGATCTTATCGTTTAATCGCGCGGCTGGGAGCCATGCTGTTCAAAACAATAAACTAACAACAGATGTTAAGTCCGAGAGAATTAAGTCGCTTTTTTACGACATTTTACCTTTTTACGCATATACATTAATCTATTCGACAGTTTTTTTTACTTTTTACTGATAATGATAGATCTAATCATAAAAAGCCATGGGTATGGATCAGATTGCGTATTAACAATGAGAAAGACAAAAACTGATCTTGATCACTCAAAAATAAAATCTACATGCAAATAAGTTAGACATATTTAACAGTAAAACGAGATTGTATAATTGACTCTTTTTTTACGTTTTGCGCTGAGCATGGAATTAATAATATGGTGATGCTTAAACTAAGAGACTTGAAAAACCCATATATATTTTCCAGTGACTGATTAAAAACAAGTACGGTAATGAGTAAAGGGAAATTAAAAAATATATATTTGTATAGTTGAGAGGGGTTTAGTTGTTATGAACAGTAAAACAAAAGGACCTACATCAATGAAAATTTCTGTTATAATTAAGCAAATTATGAACATCTGAAATACAATGAATATGTTATGAATTGTATTGAATAAATCCTGAAAAATCTCTGATTTTAATGAATCATGAACAACTTGTGAATATCTCAGAACTTTAAAGTGTAATGAATTTGTAATAAATGGTATTAAATGCATTTGGGAAAAGTTCTATTTCCAATAAATCATGAATAAATTGTATACATTCCAGTTCAAGTGTAATGAATTTGCAATAAATTGTATTGAATATATCTTATGTTTGTAATCAATGGTTAATAAATCTGTCTTTTGTAATGAATCTATAATAAATGGGGTCTTTTCTTTCCAGTAAAAGCACAATTTATTTATGATTCATATAATGAATCATGAACAAATTGTATTAACAAATCAGGAAAACATGATTTATTCCAGATTTATTCACAATTTTGATATAATTTGTTGATGTATTTTTTTGTTTGGGCTGTTAAGACCTAACATGGAAAATGAAAAATGTAAAATATATCAGATTAATGAATGATAAATATGAAATAGGTAACGTATAGGTCTTATAATTAGGACTAGTGAGGAAGCCATCCAGCTGGCTTACGGAAGGTCGGTGGTTCTACCCAGGTGCCTGCTCGTGCCTGAAATAATGCCCGGAGGGGCACCTGGGGTCTTCCTCCACCAATAAAGCTGGAAAAAAATCTCGGCGGGACGCTCTATGATGGCCGACTTGAGTGTACGATCGCCCATAATATGGGCTTTCGGGCGACAACCTTAAATAAACGCATTAAAAAAAAAAAATCTTCAGTCAATACGAATGACAGACTACTCTCTCCCTAACCAGTTCCTCTCCCTGACGGTTCTCTCTCCCTAACCGTTTCCTCCCCTGACGGTTTTCTCCCAAATTTAAAATATGCAGACAGTTCTCCCCCATTTTTGTGTCGCCTTGAAAAGGTGACATATAGCGGTTACTTTTGTCGGCGGCGGCGTCTGTGTCGGCGTCGTTGTCGTTGTCGGCGTCGTTGTCGTTGTCGGCGTCCCCTAAAGCTTGTCCGGAGCATAACTCAGTCACTATTAAGTCGGATTGACTTCAAACTTGGTATGCATGCCTCTTTCAATAACCAGAAAGTGCAGTGCACAAGGACCTGTACTCTGCAGTTTCTTATTTTTTTGAGTTATTGCCCTTTGTTAATTTTCATACTTTAAATTTTGTCCGGGCCATTTCTCTTCAACTAAAAAAGCTATGGACTTGAAACTTAATAGGATGATAGATCTCATTATTAAGAAGTGCAGTGCACAAGAACCAGTACTCTGCACTTCCTAATTTTTGAGTTATTGCCCTTTGTTAATTTTTCATACTTTATTTTTGTCCGGGCCATTTCTCCTAATGTATAAAAGCCATGGACTTGAAACTTCATAGGATGATAGGTCTCATTAAGAAGAAGTGCAGTGCACAAGAACTGGTACTCTGCATTTCTTATTTTTTTGAGTTATTGCCCTTTGTTAATTTTCATACTTTAATTTTGTCCGGGCCATTTCTCCTTAAGTATAAAAGCTATGGACTTGAAACTTCATAGGATGATAGATCTCATTATTAAGAAATGCAGTGCACAAGAATCGGTACTCTGCATTTCTTAATTTTTGAGTTATGGCCCTTTGTTAATTTTCATACTTAATTTTTGTCCAGGCCATTTCTCCGAAAGTATAAAAGTTATGGACTTGAAACTTCATAGGATGAGAGATCTCATTAAAAAGAAGTGCAGTGCATAAGAACTGATACTCTGCATTTCTTATTTTTGAGTTATTGCCCTTTGTTGATTTTCTTACTTTATTTTTGTCCTGGTCATTTCTCCTCAAGTATGAAAGCTATGGACTTGAAACATCATAGAATGATAGATCTTATTGATAAGAAGTGCAGTGTACAGAAACTGCTGCTCTGCACTTATTATTTTTTTAGTTATTGCCCTTTGTTATTTTTCATATTTCATTTTTGTCCTGGCCATTTCCCCTAAACTACATTGTTCACAAGGCGACACATCCGACTCGCGGAGTTCTAGTTTCTATAAGTTATCATTTCAGTTTTTACTTAATTTAATAATATTTCTTAATGAAGATTATTAAAAGAATGTGTTTGATATTAAATGCATTTTATGTTATCAGCTGAAAAAGTATTTGTAAATTTAACACCTTTTTTTGGTATTTTAATCCTATGAACACCTTCATTGTGAGAGATACAGATTATTGGACAGTGATTGGACACCTGTAATTATGTTAAGGTCTAGCTTGTAAATACTTATTCATCAACACCTTTTCACAGCTGTTTTAATCTAATCAGCACCTTGATTATAAATAAATAAATAAACTCCTCAATAATCACTTACAGCAAACTTAACACATGTGTGTATTGAACTCCTTTTTTCATTATACAAAAGTATAAAATTTAGCAATTTTAATTCATTAATCATATTTTGCTTATAAATGTCACATTTATTTATAAAAAGAAAAATAATAATAATATCTTATGATTATCCTAATCAAGAAAATTATTTTCAATGACTAAATGCATTAAAAAGTATACATAAAAAAATCAGAATAATTAACTTATATGCTAATAAAAAATTTCTAATTTAATTTATATCAATTGATAATAAATTTACCAATTTATTTAACATCTAAATATTTCAATAAAATATTTTCTTCTTTAATTTATATCAATGTACAATAAACTTACCCATTTATTGTTGCTCATGATGCTAACAAAATTGAAACTTGAATTAAACATCTTAAAGTTAATACTTCATTAAAGTATTTTTCTCTCTAATTTATATCAATTTATAATAAATAATCTTACCAATTTATCTAACATCTAAACACTTCAATAAAATCTTTTTTTTCTAATTTATATCAATTAATTATAAACTTACCCATTTATTTATCATCTAAATATTTTAATAATAATGTAATAACAAAAATAAGAATGGGGAGGAACTGTCTGCCTATTTGCAAATATGCAGACGGTTTCTCCCAAAATAGAGAGAACAGTCAGGGAGGAAGCGTCAGGGGAGGAACTGGTAAGGGAGAGAATAGTCTGACTACTGCTTTATATGATTTACTTAAAAATGACTTTGCAATTTTAACTTATACTGGACTAGTGACATTCGGCCGATTTGGCAAGTTCAGCCGCTTGTTTATATATAGATAAACAGTATATATTTTTTTCTAGAATAACTTTTTTTCTCAATAAATCCCAACACTGTGCTGGGTCCCTGTGTTTGTTTCACAATAAATGAATATTTCGTTGCATTTCGTATTTTAATATGATAAATTTAAATTATTTTTTGTAATAATTGTTTAATCAATGCATCACCTGAAACTATAACGCACCTTTTTTCCGAAATGTCAAATTATCAATCCAAAATAAAAGTAAAATGGTGCAGCAGATTGTTTTCATATGAAGTGTTTTCATTGGTCACATTAAAACCTCGGACCAATGAAAATACTCCTTACAAAAGCAAAAGGAAATAAAATGCTGTGCCATTTTACTTTCATTTTGGATTGAGAATTTGACATTTTCACAAAAGTGCCAGAATAACCATTTTCTACATCAACAGTAACGTATTTGGTTTCAGATTATTTCTTGCAATATTATCTATAGTAAGTGCATGTGCTGCTATTCACACTGCTATATATATTATATCTTCAAAGGTGCTTTTCTGTCACCTTTTGGTTTTACTAACAATCTGACATGTTCTTTATTCCTTCCTTAACACTGACTTGAGGGGTTGGCAGTATTCAGAGATGGAGTGATGGATAGATTGGAACACCAGTTGGTGCATCATCAAATATGCTAATTTGTGCATCATACACATATTAGTGCATCATCCACTAATCTGGCGATATAACTTTATGAGGGCCTCATGGTTACACGTTTAAACGTATATATATGTTAAGATGTTCATTCACAAGCGTTTAAGTTATTTCTTACCTTTTAAAAGAAATAAACATATTGCCAGGGTTCCATATTTCCATGATTCCATATAATATTTTACAATTATTCTGTTATTATGAAAACAAACTTTTATCACATCAATTCATTGATATTTTGCAGGATTGGTAAGGTGTCTCCTAGTTATCAAGGTGTTATGGCGTAACAAGAAGTTCTGTAACTCTCAATAATTTTTTTGAAGATTTGCAATGACAATGGCTAGAACAGGAACTTGTTATATTTTCACCTATGTGCTCATAGTTATTTGTCAAATTGGGTGCAACACTCTTGTTTTAGAAGAATATACAGCTTCTGGAAACCTTTCAAAGTTATTAATAGACGATAAAAGTCACATGCTTTATATTGGAGGAGAAAATATTTTGATTCGTCTTGATAGTAAATTGACACAGCAGCAGACAAAATCTGTTGGGAAAGAATTCGACTCTGATAAATGTTTTGGAAAACCAGCACCTTGTAAATTTCAAAGGTCCCAGGTTTCAAATACAATAAATGTTCTTGCCATCAATAAGATTCATGGCTACCTGTTAGCATGCGGGACAATAAAGCAAGGGTTATGCAGTATTTATTCATTGTCGGATTTTAACATTGCTGATGATCTTAACGTAACTGATCATGCCTCATTTGTTGGCAGTAAAGTATCTTCAGTTGCCTTTTTTGGCAGACCGCCAAAAGGTATAGACACGGATAGACGTATGTTGTATGCAGCAGTGTCCACTTATGACCGAACAGAAGAAAAATTTACGCCAATGACCATCTCAACAAGGGAAATAGTTTACAATTCAACACATAAGAGTATTAAATACTTGGAAAATGATAGAGAATTGGATGACTACAGTTTCTTAAGTGTTTATCCGCCCATGCAATCCAAATTCCGTACCAAATATATTTATGGCTTTGAATTAAACGGTTATGGATATTATGTCTCAGTACAACCTATCTCTTCAGACCTTGCAAAAACCAAGTACGTAACTAGGCTTATTCAATTTTGTTTAGATGATAGATTCTATGGGACTTACATAGAATCGGTGATTGTATGTAAACATGAATCCTTTGATTACACTTTAGCGACAGCCGCCTATATTGATTATGGGGAAACCAACGATTATTTAGCCATCAGTTTTGGACATCCTGGAAATGTAGTATCTAGTGAGCCTGATCCCAATTATGGAACAGTTGTGTGTAGATATTCTATGTCGGATGCAAGGATCCATTTCTCCTATTTGCAGTTTCATTGTTACAATGGTGGAGTAGGGTCATACCCATGGTGGGTTCACGGTACTTCTCAGACATGTACGATCACAAGGACGGTGAGTGTTTACTTACAAATTGAAAGTGATTCATATTTTGTAAGCAGATTTGAGATGATCTGATGATTTCTTTACTTAAAGCAGCATGCCTCCAGATTATTGTCAATTTTCATGAAAATTTTAGAAATGTATTTAAAAGTACAATATTGAGTGGTGAACAAATAAAGTAATTAACAAATTGCAATTGGCACTTATAATCCAAGAAAATTACCAAAAAGTGGTCAACATATGCAAAATCAGCCCTTACTATGTTAGTAACGTAAAAGAGATATGGCGATGAAATACCGCAAAATCAGCCTTTTACCGCACATATGTAAAATTAACCTTGTATCTTGAATGTTTTTACCTCTCTAAAATTCTTAAAATGTTAGTACATTTTTCTCACTATTGATTTTCTTGAAATTTTTTTGCTCATCTGGAGGCGTGTAGCTTTAAAACTAGCAATCATGCTGAATACAAGTGCAAAATTAAACTGAAAATTGTAGTATATTGACATGATGTTTCTTAAAAATCAACAATATTGTCTAGAAATCCACAGACTGATTAAAATTATTTTTTATAGGAATAAGAATGAATGATAGCAAAATTGATTATACAATGTATCTATCTTTAATACAAATTATGAACAAATGATTACAGTTTACTCAAATACATGCATACAGAAACAAATAAATTAATATCATATGTATTTAAATTCAATATCAGAACTATAAAAAGTAGTATGACTTATTGCTAATGTACACATACGCCAAGGTAGTATATTGTACATTTAATGCATGTTTCAGGTCTGTTTTTGCAGACAAAAATTTCTTGTGAAAGTAAAAATTTCTTATGAAAGTAAACATTTCTTGTGCAAGTAAAAAAGTTTTGATAACTTGTGTTCTGAAAAATAGCAAGTTGAGAACTGAGTACGAAACAGTGGTAACTTACAAAGGAGATACAAGCATTTACAACTACTAACTAGCACAAATCTAAATTACATATAAATCTGTGATTCTAGCCATATCAGAACTGGCTGCTGTGAAGTTTGTTGAAGGATATTATACATCATACAAGCAGGTTTAAGTTTTAACATGGCAGTTGTATGGGCAATAAGTGAGGTTAATTGAGGTTTAATCAATTTTCAAAGGCCCATTAACTAACAAAACTCTGAGTCATGTCCAATTCCAAAATTAAAGCTTGACATATTAATTCAGATAAATTAAGGTTGTTGTAAACCTTTAATAAAGGAAGGATTAAGCCATGGCTTCCATTAATCATCAACATTAATGGCAGTTTGGGAGTCTTCTTCATTTAAATCATTACTATAAATAAATAGTAAATATGACTTCCAATGTCAGAAATTTTCTGTAATTCACTTCCAAATTTTGGAAGTGAATGAAAGCACTGTTACACATTGTAATATTTCAATCTTTACAGACAAAAAATGACCAGATGTGTTGGTATGATAAACAACAGCTGAAGAGTGGGCTGACTGGAGGTACAGACATAGATTCGGTGTTTGTTGCACATGCAGATATATGTGTTGACGAAATGATCACATCCTTGGTTCTAACTAATCAAAGTAATCATCCAATAGCAGTCCTTGGAACATCTGATGGCCAATTAATAAAGGTAAAATCACACGTAATATTATATTGGCTTTTTGTTCCTACACCTATTCCATTACATTAGTCTCATAAGCAGAATCTTTTTGTTTGAATTTTGATTAAAGCTACTGTATGGACATGTGGAAAAGTTAAATTACATGTATCTTTTTTCTTTTAAAGAGTACATTATTAAACTGATAGGGCCATTTTGTACATTATTACACAATATAAACACAGCATAAAAAAAGAAATGCTAACACGCCATAACACATCAGATTTGACAACAGTAAACCAAATGACAGTGGGAAAGTTACTTCTTTGCTCAATGCAAATGAACATATTTTTATCAATATTTTACTTCTTTTACTAAGTGTATGACGAGCTGTCCTACTCGCGTCCCCGTCCAGATTTCAGATTAAAGTTTTGGTTTTTCTTAAGATATCAACTTCAAACTTGAAATATATGTAATATCAACGTCAAACTTCAAATATATGTTCCTTATCCTCAACCACATCTTATGTGACAAGGTTCATATCTCCAGCACCAATATTTTTCTTAAAAAATATTATTTTTTACTATAACTTTTTCATTTCTTAAGATTTATCTCCCCTTGAAAAAAAAAGTTTTTTTTCCTAAAACTTTCATTTCTTAAGGTATCAACGTCAAACTTCAAATAAATGTTCCTTATCATCAACCACATCTTATGTTTAAAGGTTCTTAACTGAAGCACCAATATTTTAGATTTATTTCCCCTTGACCCTAGAATTTTCCTTAAAAAATATTATTTTCTACAATAACTTTTTCATTTCTTAAGGTATCAATTTTAAACTTCAAATACCTGTATATGGCCCTTACCATCAACCACATCTTATATGACAAGGTTCAAACTCTAGCACCAATAGTTTCAGATTTATCTCCCCTTGAACTTTCCTTAGAAAATTTTTTTTTTACTGTTTCTTCTTTATTTCTCAAGAGATCAACCGTATACTTCAAATATAGTTACACATGTATGTTCCTTATCATTAACAACATCTTATGTGGCAAGGGTCATAACTCTAGCACCAATATTGCAAGAATTATCTCCCCATTGACTTAGATTTTTTTACTTGAAAAAATGTTATTTTTATACTACAACTTCTTTAATTTTAAAGGTATCTACCTCAAACTTCAAATACATACAGTCGACATTGTATTAAGAGACCACTCAAGGGACTGCCAAAAAGTGGTCTCTTAATAAAGTGGTCTCTCAATAGAATTCTGGAAAATTCGAGACTTTTTATATTACAAGTCATAGATATAATAACATCTTTTTATAAAAACAAAAACTGTACAATATTATGTATGTATTACAGTTTCATAATTACATTTATGCCTTTTTTAGCTCACCTGTCACAAAGTGACAGGGTGAGCTTTTGTGATTGCTTTTCGTCCGGCGTCCGGCCGGCGTCCGTCTGTCTGTTGTCCGTCCGTAAACTTTTACTTTAAATGACATCTCCTCATAAACCACTAAGCCAATTTGATCCAAACTTCAGAGGAATGTTCCTTTGGTGGTCACCTTTAAAAATTGTTCAAAGAATTTAATTCCATGCAGAACTCTGGTTGCCATGGCAACCGAAAGAAAAAACTTTAAGTATCTTCTTTTAAAAAACCATAAGAGCTAGAGCTTAGATATTTGGCATGAAACATCTTCTAGTGAGTGTCTACCAAGTTTGTTCAAATAAAAGCCCTGGGGTCAAAATTGGCCCCACCCCAGGGGGTCATTGATTTTCCCTTTATGCATATAGTAAAAACTTAAAAAATCTTCTTTTAAAGAACCCAAAGAGCTAGAGCTAAGATATTTAGCATGAAACATGTTCTAATAAGTGTCTACCAAGTTTGTTCAAATAAAAGCCCTGGGGTCAAAATTGGGCCCGCCCCGGGGGGTCATTGATTTTCCCTATATGCATATAGTAAAAACTTAAAAAATCTTCTTTTAAAGAACTCAAAGAGCTATGGCTAAGATATTGAGCATCAAACATGTTCTAATAGGTCTCTACCAAGTTTGTTCAAATAAAAGCCCTGGGGTCAAAATTGGCCCCGCCCCAGGGGGTCATTGATTTTCCCTATATGCATATAGTAAAAACTTAAAAAATCTTCTTTGAAAAAACCCAAAGAGCTAGAGTTTAGATATTAAGCATGAAACATCTGTTAGTGAGTGTCTACAAAGTTTGTTCAAATAAAAGCCCTGGGGTCAAAATTGGCCCGGCCCCAGGGGTGTCATTGTTTTTAACTATATGTTCATGATAAAACAAATGAAAATTTGTTGCAGTAGTATTTTATGACAATGGTTCTTTTATAATTGATATATGAATATCCCTTTATAAATTTACCTGATGATTTTTTTAGTTTATATCTCTGAAACAAGAACAGATATATACTTGAAACTTACAATATATCTGTATGAAAGGCTGCAAACAAGCTCAACAGGCAAAGTTATACCCCGGTCATATATTCACGGAATATGCCCATGGAAGAGCCACGGATTAATTCCTAAGCTAAAAAAATCTTCTTTTAAAAAGCCCAATGAGCTAGAGCTTAGATGTTTAGCATGAAACATCTTCTTATGGGTGTCTACCAAGTTTGTGCAAATAAAAGCCCTTGGGTTAAATTGGCCCTGCAACGTGGGGGGGGGGTTGGGGGGGCCTATATACAGGTGAGCGACCTCAGGGCCATCATGGCCCTCTTGTTTAAAAAAAAGTCATCAATATGTGTTTGTTTTTTTTTTAGTAGAAATTTGTGTACAAATGTGATCTACACTCATAATACTATCAACAGGTCATTTTGACCATGAAACAAAGCATGTTGTCTTATATTGTTAATACGTTCATACACATCTCCTGCTGAACATACTTTCGAATCATCAGCCAGAGCCCAAGATAATTTTTCATGCAATGAGTTTCAAACTTCTTGATTTTTTCAGCAATTAGTTTTCACACTACCCAGATTTAAAATTCAATAAAGTTTTTAGATCTAGGATTTTTTTCTTTTTATTTTGTCGAAGTATCATATTTAATGGGGTAATAAATGTATTTTATAAAGCATCATATTTGTTTGTTTGCTTGTACACATCAAACCTACTCGCTGATTACACAGGTGAGAATGCCCGTAGGGATGATTGTTTGTCACGGCCGTTTAATAGATACTTTAACACTTAATTTTGTACATTTGGGCTGATATTTAGTGGCCGCTGGCCGCGATATAGAATCGTCGTTTAATGGAATTAACTTGTATAATCTCATCGGGAGGGATTTTATGCGGCCGCTTAATAAAAAAGTTGCTTGATAAAGGTGGTCGCAAGTACGATGCCGACTGTATTCTTTTTCATCGACCAGTTCTTATGTGACAAGGTTGAAGCAATATTTCTAGATTTTTCTTTAAGAAATAACTTCTTTACTTTTTAAGGTATAATTTTTCAAACTTCAAATTTATTATTACACTCATGTTTTGTGACAAGGTCCATAACTCTATTGTGACTATTACCAGAATTATTCCCCATTGAACTTGGAATTTATGTTAACAACTATATAACTCCTTGTCATAAGAAGAAATATATTTATATCATAATTGATTTTTCTTTCATAGTTTTGTCTTCCTTACTGCGTCCAGTATTTTATTAGTTGAGCTTCGCTGTCTTTGTGACAGCTCTTGTTACGTCAGTATGCTAGACATTAAATAAATATATATTTCTTTTTGCGTTGTTGTATACTCATGAAAGGTTTATGGTACAAATATTTTGTAATAAATTATAAGCTGGGGCCTAGCGACCTTCATTATTATTTTAATGTTTAAGTTATGTTTTCATTGATGTTGAACATGTTTCCATGATGTAAGTGAATAACATTATAATTTACATGTGTATCAATGATGAAGGTTATGTTTAAATGGTTAAACTGAAGTATCAATGAATGGCTTCATAGTCATTTTGACCTGCCTCTTAGCATAATTTTGAGAGCATCTATTAGTATTGAAGGGGTAACTGATTCAATTCTTGGGAGAGACATAATTTCTCCATATCAGTTGATCTCAGACATTGAATCTAATGCGTCACTTGAGCCGCGCCATGACAAAACCAACATAATGGGTTTGAGACCAGCATTGATCCAGACCAGCCTGCGCATCGGAACATCTGTGATTCTACTGTGGTGCCCATCTTACTCCACCAGTTAAGCTGGAACTTTGCCTTTAATGTTGTTTTGATGTATAAGTTTTTTTTAGCTCACCTGAGCTTGCTCAGGGTGAGCTTTTAGGATCGGTGAATGTCCGTCGTCCGTCGTCCGTCGTCCGTCGTCCGTCGTCCGTCGTCCGTCCGGCCGTCCACAATTACTTGTGAACACTCTAGCGGTCGCATTTTTGCCTCAATCATCATCAAACTTGGTCAGGATGCTTATCTAGTTGAAAGCTCGGATGAGTTCGAACATGGGTCATCTCGGATGAAAAACTAGGTCACAAGAGCTAAAAATAGAAAAACCTTGTGAACACTCTAGAGGTCACATTTTTGACCCAATCATCATCAAACTTGGTCAGGATGTTTGTCTAGGTGATAGCTCGGATGAGTTCGAACATGGGTCATCTCGGATGAAAAAGTAGGTCACAGGAGCTATAAATAGAAAAACCTTGTGAACACTCTAGTGGTCACATTTTTGAACCAATCATCATCAAACTTGGTCAGAATGCTTGTCTAGTCAATTGCTTGGATGAGTTCGAACATGGGTCATCTCTGATGAAAAACTAGGTCACAGGAGCTAAAAATAGAAAAACCTTGTGAACACTCTAGTGGTCACATTTTTGACCCAATCATCATCAAACTTTGTCAGGATGCTTGTTTAGATAATAACTCAGATGAGTTCGAATATGGGTCATCTCGGATGAAAAACTAGGTCACCGGAGCTATAAATAGAAAAACCTTGTTAACACTTTAGCGGTCACATTTTTGCATCAATCATCATCAAACTTGATCAAGATGCTTGTCTAGGTGATAGCTCGGATGAGTTCGAACATGGGTCATCTCGGATGAAAAACTAGGTCACAGGAGCTAAAAATAGAAAAACCTTGTTAACACTCTAGTGGTCACAATTTTGACTCAATTGTCATCAAACTTGGTCAGGAAACTTGAATAGGTCATTGCTTGGAATAAATCGAACATGGGACATCTCGGATGAAAAACTAGGTCACATGAGCTAAAAATAGAAAAATCTTGTTAACACTCTAGTGGCTACTGTTGTGATCCAAATATTCTGTTAATTGGTCTGAAAGTTTTTTTTGATGATTTCTAAGTCAAGATCAAACATGGGTCATCTTGGATGAAAAACTAGGTCACACCGCCCAAATATGGAAAAACCTTGTTAACATTCTAGTGGTCACATTTTCGACTCGATTATCATCAAACTTGGTCAGGATGCTTGTCTATGTAATTGCTTGGATTAGTTCGAAATCGCATGTGAAACTAGGTCACCGGAGCTAAAAATAGAAAAATCTTGTTAACACTCTAGTTGCTACTGTTTTGATCCAAGTATCCTGGAAATTGGTCTGAAAGTTTGTTTTGATGATTTCTAGGTCAAGTTTGAATATGTGTCACCTGGGTAAAAAACTAGGTCGCACTGCTCAAATATGGATAATCCTTGTTAACACTGTAGTGGTCACATTTTTGACTCACCTGTCATGAGACTTGGTCAGAATGCTTGTCTAGGTAATTGTTTGGATGAGTTTGATAATTCAGGTGAGCGATCTAGGGCCATCATGGCCCTCTTGTTTATATTTTTAGGATAATAGTTGCATTTACACTAATATGTGGTCCTATAGAATATTGGTTGCCCATTAAGACTGGTAGGCGGTCTAACAGAATATTGGTCACCCATTAAGATTGATATGCGGTCTCATAGAATATTGGTTGCCTATAAAGATTGATATATGGTCTTAAATATCAGTTGCCAATTAAAAGGATTCTACAGTCTATTAAAAATAAAATTGATTTCCCATTTTTGTGGTCTTACAGAATATCAGTTGCTCATAAAGATCAATTTGCGGTCTCATAGAATTCTGGTTGCTCAATATAATATATATTTTTAGTCTTATAGAATATTGGTTGCCCATTAAGACTGATATGCAGTCTTATGGAATATAAGTTGCCCATTTATACTTACATGCAGTCTTATAGAATATGGGTTGCCCGTTAAGACTGATATGCGGTCCTATAAAATATTGGTTGCCCATTAAGACTAATTAGTAATATGCAGTCTTATGGAATATTGCTTCCCCTTTAAGACTGATTTGTGTTCTTAAAGAATATTGGTTCCCAATTAAGACTGATATGCACCTTTATAGAATATTGGTAGCCCATTAAGATTGATTTACTGTCTTATGAAATATTGGTTGCCCATTAAGACTGATATGCAGTCTTATGGAATATTGGTTACCAATTAAAACTAATATATGGTTTCATAGAATATTGGTTCCCCATTAAGACCGATATGTGGTCTTATAGAATATTGGTTGCCTATTAAATTAATTTTCAAATCTTTATACAGAATATTATTTTTAATTAAGATTAATTTCAGTCTTGGATTATTCCTTCATTATTTCAGAGCCTAGTTGGAAATGAAACATCTGTTAGTATTTTTGTATTTTTTATTTCACTAATAAATTGATGGGATTTCAAAAGTTTATGTATACTAATATTTTTGTATGCACGCTTAATTTGCTTTTGTTTACAATTTTGTACTACTGAATGCAATTCTGGACTTGGTCACTTGGGGGTTAGACCAGGTGGTCTCCAGGTAAATCTATTCCTGACAGTTACTATCAATTAAAAGTTTTTAACATTCAAAACATATTTAGGCTAACATTTGAAGTATAAAACATGCTTTAAAACTATTATAGAAGAATAAAAAAAATAATCAAATTATCACAATGTTTCAATGGCATTTTTAATATGACCTAAAAAAAATTTCACCTATGATTCAAATGTGAAATGCTTTGTTTAAATGTGATTTGTTTGTGTTTGCGTGTTGTTGTTTTTTAAATATTTTAATATTTTCATATTATTTTGAGTGCGTGAGTCATGTTATTATTTTATTCTAACATACAGTACATGTTACAGATTTTCAGTATTTGTAAACTAATGATACTTTAAATATAAAATATAGTTTGTGATACTCATACTTTGAGGTTTGTAAAAGTGTTTGTCATCACCACTCTTATTACAAACCTTCCCCCCCCCCCTAAAAAAAAATGATATGACTACCAGTAAGGCGATGATGTCACTGTCACTGCACTTATGATAAACACTTATTTTTTTGTTGCAATTGTTCAGTATTTCTAAACTTCCTAAAAAGAAACTGTTGGAAAATCCAAATTTAGCCCTAAAATGTGTGAATTCACCACCAAGTTCAACTTTTCTAGGCATGCATGGCATTTTTATGTAAAACATGACTTTATGTTTCATGTAAAAAAAGGTAAATTAAAAAGTGTTTGAAAAGGTTTGTGAAATTTTTGTTATTTTGATATGATTACCAAGTTAAAATTTCCAAATAAAAAAAAAAAAATAGCCATGATTAAAAAAATGTTGAAAAGAAGTATGTACATGTAGTTCAGTTGTACATTATACTACATCCCTATATAAAGCTAACCTCATTAGCACAGGGAATCAACTGCCTGTGGGAAAAGGTCATCAACAGCTAGATGAGCATAATGTATCAAAACCCCCATTTTAAAAAATATCTTTTATATCGCAGGTACTGAACAATCTATCAATGGCTGAGCATTATGTAAAGAAATGTGTCAAAATCCTGTTCATATCTTTGATATCCCAGGCCCTAAACAATTTATCAACAGGTGACTGTTATATTTCAAAACCCTGTTTATTTCGCAGGTTGAGACCCTGCGGGGCTTTGATATGAGCTTTATAATGGAGTACCAATGTAATGTCATCTTAGTAGAGAAATTGGTTATCTCTAATTAAATTATATAAGAAGTTAACTCGTTACCCCACTAAGGTGCCATTATTATAACTCATAGAAGTAGTTTATGTTTATCAGATGCTTGCTAGATTTTATTTGCTTTAATATTTATCTAGAATTATTATTTTTATAACATGTTGCAATGTGGTGGTGTTTGCTTTAGTTGTTTTGTGATTAATATTTATCTAAAATTACTATTTTTCTATCATGTTGCAATGCGGTGGTGTTTGCTTTAGTTGTTATGTGATGGTGTCAGATTTAACATGGGTGAAAGTTTTCAGGATTATTCCTGAAGTTCAGGATTCTCAGTCTTCTGAAAGCCTTCTATTTCCTATGTAAAACTATATAGAAAAACTGCTAAATTCAGTATTTTCAGGATTTTTAAAATTTCCAACTTTCACCCATGGATTTTAGAAAAGAACAAACAATATTTCATAGATTAGAATCTGCTATATTAGTGTTTGCTTGCAGCCAAAATCTAAAATTATTGAAATATTGTTTCATTAATGAGGAATTTATTGAATAAAATATTTTATAGCCCTTAATGATATGCAAAAAGTTTTCATATTAAAGTCTTCCATATCTAGTAAATTTGAAATTAAGTTGCCATGTGATTTATACTATAATGTGGACACTGGCTATGATTCAGATGACATTATAATATTTTGTTTGTGCGCCAAGATTTTTTTACTGCAGATCTTGTCTTAATAAAATCAGCATTTTCTTAGAAAAAAATCAGCACAATTGACTTCAGAATGCATTAGCTTAAAGGAACTCCATTGTCTACATTTCTTTCATATAAATCAACTTGGACACTAACCATGTAAAATGGAAAGATGTGAGTTAAAAGTTTTTAAATCTTTCCACATTTGAGTCATTTTAACAAATAAAGTTTTTAGCATAGAGTAAGCAAATGATCTGAAATTTTTGCACACACCTTATCAGATTCCTCATAAAATGCCAAAAAAATGGTTCATTCCTTAAATTAGCTCTTTGGAGTCCCTTAAAGTTGTAGTGTGTTGTGTTAAATGTATTAATCTCAGTAGTGTTAGAACTTAGACGGATGAAAATATTAATTATATTTCACTTTTTGAGTTAATGATTTCATTATCTTAATAACATTAAATTCAGATTTATGCTCAGAATTGAATAAAAAATAAGCTAGAAGAGAAAAGAAACTTCAACAATATGTCAGCTATATTTCTTTTTTTCTGTTACATCACAATAAAAGGAACTGTTTTGAGTGTTTGATGTTATTTTCTTTATTGCAGACAAGTCTAAAGGCAGATTTTTGTGAGAGTAACAAACCTTATATGCAGTATAAACTAAGTGACGGGCCAATTCTCCAGGATATGAGGATGGATGCAAAAGAGGAGTATGTCTATGCTATGTCTGGCAATAAGGTGGGCCATTTACTTGTTTAACCCATTGCCACTATCCATTTTACTGCTCCACAAAGATGTTGAAGTCAAGTATGCAATTGGTGGTTTGTTGTTCCATTGATTTATCTGTCACACTTCTATACAGTTTCTTACAGCCTCTTGCCCATAGTGGCTGAGGGATTGCCTTTATGGGTTGTGGCATCAAAATTGCATCCACTGTTTAACCCTGCGTGATCATAAGAGGCGACTGAATGGGTTTAATTGAATTACTGGGGTCTATGCATCTCTTAGCTCCAGCAGGTGAGGTGATTTTTGACCGCTGGCGTTGCTTTAAGTTTGTAACACTTGAGGTTAGTCAAAATCACTGCCTGTTTTGGCACTAAATGACCTAAATTGTGTTTGGGCGCCAGTCAAACAAACAAACAAACAGTCTTACAGCATCTTAATTGATGACCAAATATCTTGGATTAATGTACAAGTGTTGTAATGTAATGTACAATTATTTCATGTGTTGATATTTTTGATAAATGTACATGTATTTGATGTGTGAGGACCTTTCTTGAAAGGCTTTCATATGAAATGGTTAAGTGTCTGTCACTTTCTTTGTTTTATGTTAAACATTAGTTATTTTAAAAAGATGTAAAAAATAAAATCTCTTAAGAAAGCCCAAAATGGTAAAGTTGAAAATATTGCATACTCAGTTTAATTGAGTGTTCAAGGTGTTGCACACTCTTTCGGAGATGGGGGAGCATTGATCTGGATATGGCTATATAATCTTAAATTTTCTGGATTATAAGTAGGTCAGTTCATGTTTTGGTATAATGCATGCTAGCTTTAGTTGTAGCAATATTTTTGTAAATGAGAGGGAAGAAAAAGACCAACATTTGGCATTGGGAGGTGTCAGTGACCATGTTGTTTAGTTTGTTGACTTCAAGCCACTTGCCTGTCACCAATGTAGGTTTAAATTCCAGCAAGGACTTCAGATTTTTTTATGTGAGGAAGCCATCCAGCTCACTAAATGGAATATTAATGGTTCTACTCAGGTGCCACGTCATTCCTGATATAATACACAAAGGGGTATCTGAGGTTTTTCTCCACCAATAAGTTGGAAAGTTGATGTTCTGGTGTACAAAAACCCAACCAAACAAAAAAAAAAAAAAAAAAAAAAGAAGTAAAAAGTAAACAAGGCATTGAATAGGTTTAAAGTGTGACCATTGAGATTGATTAGAAAAAGACCAGTCATTTTTCTGAGTTCTGTCTCAAATCTCAGTTCAGTGAGCATTCAGTGACAGTTTCTGACAAATCAAATACTTGAGATCTGAGTTTGAGCTTAGATGATTTCTTTGTAACCTGCCACCCTGGACTCAAGGTTGGTTCAGAGTTTGAAGGAAAATTTTTCCAAATTAACGTTGTATGTTCTGCTCAGAATGTATCCAGAGTCAGACTTGACAGGCATCTGTACTGTTTATATAAGAATCTTAGCCCATATCTTATATAAGATATGTAAGTTATCTGTGCTGTGAGAGTCATTATTAATAATACGCTAAATTTGTCTCTTTTTAGATTTCTCGGTTCCCACTCAACTCCTGTGCTGTGTATGATAAATGTTCAAGCTGCGTGAGCTCCCGGGACCCGCAGGGTTGCGGTTGGTGTGGCAATCATTGTAGTAAACGGGACGAGTGTGTGGATCCGAATGTTGAGTTTTCACCACTAACTTGTGAACCAATTATTACATCAGTAAGTATTTGTGAACCTGTAATTATAGACGGCCAAAACCAATCTGCGTTTTAGCATTCTATTATTCTAATTGTAGTAATTTTCTCTGTTAGTTTAAGATCTTTTAATATTCTATACTTAAAAGGAGCTCTGTTGATGTCTAGAGGCCTTAAAACATAATATTTGAAAGTCTTTTACATAAATCAATTGGGGTCCTTAAACCAGGAAAATATCATATAGATAATAAAGAAATGTACTGAGGATGAAATTGAAAAATATTTTTTGTGTGGTTTTAATTTCGGCATATAATATCATGAACCTGGTTGTCCGTACATCTATCTCAGGAAGTCACTTAGTTGACATAGTCTTGTATGAGAAATCTAATTTCAGTCTTATTTTGTGAAATTACAATGACAAAAAGACCTATGATATGTAGCATGTACAATGTAGCATTACCTTGTGAATGTCTACAAAATTGATACTAATCATGCCACTGGGGTCAAAATTAGAAAACACATTTGTTTAATTATGTGATACTTCAAAGCCAAGAGCTGAGATATTAAGCATGTGGAATCAGTTTGTAGATTTCTACAAAAGTTATATGAGCCGCGTCACGACAAAACCAACATAGGGCATTTGCGACCAGCCTGAATCCAGACCAGCATGCGCGTCCGCGCAGTCTGATCAGGATCCATGCTGTTCACTATCAATTTCTCTACTTGTAATAGTGTTGGTAAGCGAACAGCATGGATCCTGATCAGACTGCGCGGATGCGCAGGCTGGTCTGGATCCATGCTGGTCGAAAACGCACTATGTTGGTTTTGTCGTGACGCTGCTCATATTTATCATAACCCTCAGGTCAAAATTGGCCCTGCCCCGGGAGTAACTTGCTTTAACTAGACTAAGATATAAGTCTAAACAAATTATATTTTTGTGGATAAATACTATGCTTGTATATTTGGCATATAGCATTGCCTAGTCTACCTCTATAGAAGTTTTATGAATCATGCATTTAGGGTAAAAAATACCTCCAACTTGGAGGTCATTTAGTATCATAAGGATATTAAATATAAAACATTTTTCAGTCAAGTTTCTTGATTGGGTCTTTACCCTAATTGAAAGGTTATTTTTGATTACTCAAACAAATTTACAGTCAAGCTTATACATGTATTACACCGCTCTGGTGGTCCCGTTCTAAAAAGTTTTTTTTATAATAAATCAAAATTTACAATTAAGCTGTTGTGGTGAATTTTGTCCCTATCAATTTACCTTACCATGATACAAATTCCAAAGCAGCTAATCCAAAAGGATGGGAAAATAAGGTTGAAAGTTTTTGTCTGCCTAATGAATTATTAATAAACTATAATTGCTAATGTGACAGTTTACCATAAACATTGTCATACCATTAACTGCACATCAAATATATATACTTGTGTTATTTAAGTGGATATACAAGTATGTAGGAAAAAAGATTCACTGTGTATTGATTGTAAGTGTAAGTGGCTATGAAATAAGGATTGATGCAGAAACTATGATTCATTATCATTTTAGAAATACTTAATAATTTACTTGTTGATAACCAGAAAGTGTAATTAGCCATCTTTGATTTTTATATGCATCAATTAAAAAAAAATTTGAATGTACAATGAGATTACCCATAGTGAACTGGATGAAAGGATTTTGATGTAACTTAGCACAAATGTTCACCATCTTGAGGCAGAGCATCACACCAAATTAAAGTCCCTATGATTAAGGTCAATGTCACACATAAGGTCACACATAAGAGGTCAAAGGTGAGCTAATAATATTGAAATTTGTGTAAGAAGACTGATTGACTTAAATTGAAGGGTTAAATCACAAACATACACAATTATGAGACTGAGTGGTAGCCAGTATAATCCAGGTCAATACTGTAACCCAACGAATATTCGCGACCAATTAATATTCGCTTTATTCGCGGATGGCCACGAAGCGCAAATATCTGTTTGCGCGAATAAGTCCGCACGATTTCGCGAATAAATTGGAGAGAAATTTTTATGTTAGACATTGTTCATGCAAAGCTACTTGACCGGATATATTCGAATTTTACGGGCACCTGTTAGGAAGTAATGAATTGTTATGAATATTCTCATAAAGCAATAAAAACACAAACTAAGTAAACTACTACTATTTTATAAATATCAAAAGAAATAATTTGCCTTTTGTCCTCAAGTCCAGAAACCTCGACCTGTTTGGATTCAAACATAAAATAAATGTTTGAATAAATCGTATGACAAAAGTGGGAAAAGTATCGAGCATCACATAAGGCTATTGTTTTCTGGATCCTATAAAATAATTGTTTGAGTGAATTGTTAAGACAAAGGTGGTATAAACCTATTGAGCATCACATAAGGGATAGGGTGTACATAATTACAAACAGTGAAATACAAAATGGTTTCATACTAGTATCGATTTTTACCCGACAAACTTAACAGCCTGTATAGCTCAGTTGGTTAGATTGCGGACTCATATAACATAATTTTCTTGTTGTTGGTTCGATCCCTGATTGGAGAGGGTATTTTTTTATGAAACGCTTAAATTGAATTTCTTAAAGACTTTTCTAGATAAACTGTATTCCATAGTCCAGTTACCACTGCATTCTGAGGGTTTATTTTTTATCAACCACCCTTTTAACGACATGTTTAGAAATGAAGACGAACGATGCGTACATGTACATATATAGATAAAATGTTTTGCTGAATTGTGATCACACTTCACTTACCAATACAATATAAGACTAGCGTATTGTTAATCCCATTTATGACAGCAATAATGACCTCAATTATTGAAGATTAATAGTTGGCTAATGGATTTTACGGCCCCATCGGACTTTCCAATCCGCGAATTTTTTTTTTTCGGAAATCGAGAAAACGCGGAAATTAATATTAGGGAATATGACCGACCAGCAAAAGGCAAAAATTTGTATTCGCGAATATAAATTGGGTTACAGTATATACAAAGTCAAGGTCACCCAAAAAGATGAAATGTCCTGAATTATATGTTGAGCATATCTTCAACATGAATGTATGGATTGTAGCATTACTTAATAGAAACGTTTAGCATCATGAGACATAGTGTCACACACATGAACAAGGCTTCTAGGTCAACGGTCAAGGCCACATTTAGAGATCAGAGGAAAACTCTTGCCCTTAGCAAAACCTTTTCATGCATTGAGAGATTTAGATATAACTTGGCTTGGCTTGTTTAATCATTGTGAGGTGAAGTGTCAGTTGCAAAATTCAGGCTCCTGTGGTGAAGGTCATGGGCAAAAAGTCACAGGTACTCTTGTTGATGATATATGAATATCCCTTTATAAATTTACCAGATAATTATTTTAGTTTAGATTTGCTTTAGATAATCTCTGAAACCAGAACAGATATATACTTGAAACTTACAATATGTGCATGTGTATGCATGAAAGGCTGCAAGCAAGCTCAGCAGGCCAAGTTATGCAACTCTATAGAATATGACATTAATATAATTATTTTATAATCTATGCCTTTTACTTTACTTCAATGTTCTGTTTGGTATAGTAAATTGGCACAACCAGAGGTAATCTATACCTGTTTTAAAGAAAGTCATTGATTTAAACATATTTATTTAAGCTAGATTGCGAAACAAGTTCTTACAACTTATATTAATCACTGTTGAGTCTGCTTCCTGGAACTAACCAGTACTGGTGTCATCATGGACATTGGTAGGGATATGGATTGCATTAAGAGGTAATTCTATTTGTTGTTGCACAAATCTGTGTGAGACTATGCATTGAAGTCTATTCTTACAGTGCTGACTGTTTTGTTTTTAAATAACTTAACAATCTACATTTCAGATTTATCCATTGTCAGGACCTACTGATGGAGGCACTCTGCTCACTGTAAAGGGAGACAATTTTGGATACAAAGTTCCTGTAGTGACCATTGGTGACAGTACCAATAAATGTTCACCGTTATCAGAGAGCTTGAGCAACACAGAGTATGTTCATATTTTGATTAATTTATTTGTACATTGTGTTATTGGCGACGCCGGTGATTGGCGTTGTCTCTTATGGAATGCTTTTTATTTTGGCCTATGGAAGGAGCTGTTATTATTAGCAGTTAATGTCATGTTGTGTTAATTAGTTTTATTTTGATTCGTAAAAATTAAGTAAACAAATATGTTGTTATATTTATATTTAATAACCCTTTATGTTAAAAGCATGTGCATTGTTGTCAATGGTGTGATTATATAGATTTGGCACTGACATTTTGTATGATCATCAAACTAAAATTATTTCAGTTATCAATCTAAAACTTCATATGTGTTTACATCTCATTTAGACAAAGTGCAGTATACAGTTCCTAACAGTGCAGACCATGCACTAGTTGCATAGCTAACAGTGCAGACCATGCTCTAGCCACATGGATAGTTCATGTAGCCAGCAGTGCAGACCATGCTCTAGTTGCATAGCTAACAGTGCAGACCATGCTCTAGTTGCATAGATAACAGTGCAGACCATGCTCTAGTTGCATAGCTAACAGTGCAGACCATGCTCTAGTTGCATAGCTAACAGTGTACACCATGCTCTAGTTGCATAGCTAACAGTGTACACCATGCTCTAGTTGCATAGCTAACAGTGTAGACCATGCTTTAGTTCCAAAGCTAACAGTGTACACCATGCTCTAGTTGCATAGCTAACAGTGCAGACCATGCTCTAGCCATATGGATAGTTCATGTAGCCAGCAGTGCAGACCATGCTCTAGTTGCATAGCTAACAGTGCAGACCATGCTCTAGTTGCATAGCTAACAGTGCAGACCATGCTCTAGTTGCATAGCTAACAGTGCAGACCATGCTCTAGTTGCATAGCTAACAGTGCAGACCATGCTCTAGTTGCATAGCTAACAGTGTAGACCATGCTCTAGTTGCATGGCTAACAGTGTAGACCATGCTCTAGTTGCATAGCTAACAGTGCAGATCATGCTCTTGTTGCATAGCTAACAGTGTAGACCATGCTCTAGTTGCATAGCTAACAGTGTAGACCATGCTCTAGTTGCATAGCTAACAGTGCAGATCATGCTCTTGTTGCATAGCTAACAGTGTACACCATGCACTAGTTGCATAGCTAACAGTGTAGACCATGCTCTAGCCACATGGATAGTTCCTGTAGCTATCAGTGTAGACCATGCTCTAGTTGCATAGCTAACAGTGCAGACCATGCTCTAGTTGCATAGCTAACAGTGTACACCATGCTCTAGTTGCATAGCTAACAGTGTACACCATGCTCTAGTTCCATAGCTAAAAGTGTACACCATGCTCTAGTTGCATAGCTAACAGTGCAGACCATGCTCTAGTTACATGGATAGTTCCTGTAGCTATTAGTGTAGACCATGCTCTAGTTGCATAGCTAACAGTGCAGACCATGCTCTAGTTGCAAACAGAAGACTCATTTTATTATATGCCCGAAAGAATTTCGGGCATATTATGTTATACCCCCTGGCGTCCGTCTGTCCGTCCGTCCGTCCGTCCGTCCGTACGTCCGTCCGTCCGTCTGTTAGCAATTTGGTTTCCGGAGCATAACTTAAGTTCCATTTGGCCCACAGTATTCAAACTTCATAGGATGATTGCCCATATTGGGTAGAAGACCCCTATTGATTTTGGGGTCACAAGGTCAAAGGTCAAGGTCACTATAAGCTAAATACTGAAAATGGTTTCCGGAGCATAACTTAAGTTCTATTTGACCCACAGTATTCAAACTTCAAAGGATGATTGCCCATATTGGATAGAAGACTCCTATTGATTTTGGGGTCACAAGGTCAAAGGTCAAGGTCACTATTAGCTTAATACTGAAAATGGTTTCCGGAGCATAACTTAAGTTCCATTTGACCCACAGTATTCAAACTTCATAGGATGATTGTCCATATTAAGTAGAAGACCCCTATTGATTTTGGGGTCACAAGGTCAAAGGTCAAGGTCACTATTAGCTTAATACTGAAAATGGTTTTCGGACCATAACTTAAGTTCCATTTAGCCCACAGTATTCAAACTTAATAGGATGATTGCCCATATTGGGTAGAAGACCCCTATTGATTTTGGGGTCACAAGGTCAAAGGTCAAGGTCACTATTAGCGAAATACTGAAAATGGTTTCCGGAGCATAACTTAAGTTCCATTTGGCCCACAGTATTCAAACTTCATAGGATGATTGTCCATATTGGGTAAAAAAAAACCTATTGATTTTAGGGTCACAAGGTTAAAGGTCAAGGTCACTATTAGCTAAATACGTAAAATGGTTTCCGAAGCATAACTTAAGTTCCATTTGACCCACAGTTTTCAAACTTCATAGGATGATTGTCCATATTGGGTAGAAGACCCCTATTGATTTTGGGGTCACAAGGCCAAAGGTCAAGGTCACTATTAGCTTAATACTGAAAATGGTTTCTGGAGCATAACCTTAGTTCCATTTGGCCCACAGTATTCAAACTTCATAAGATGATTGTTCATATTGGGTAGAAGACCGCTATTGATTTTGGGGTCACAAGGTCAAAGATCAAGGGATTACTATCACCTTTAAACTGGAAACAGTTTTCGCTCAATAAATCAAGTATTAATCGAACTACAGCTGTAAAATTTTATAGGATTAACAGCTTTTATACCCCTGACGTCTTGGTGTCCATCCGTTTTAGCATTTTTACTTACAAGATAACAACTTGATGGTGGTGCTTTGAAAACAGCAACTGCATATATACATGAATGTTCTTCAGCTATAAAGGAGGATTGCTTTTTGAAGGAGGTAATACTGTATTTAATTCCAATGTCTTCCTCACTAAAAGAAAGAGTACTTTCGGGCATATAATGCTCCGCCTAGCGGTGCTCTTGTTAAATTACTTAAAGAAAATATTTTCTATTTGTAGAATCACATGTTCAACTCATGCATCTATAACGGAAGGTAGCTTCACTGTCAAGGTGGAGGTCAGTGACCTCACAGGTGAAAAGTTGAACTATAAGGTTGATGGAACTGCAGAAACAGAGACTATGAAATTTGAATACAGGGTGAGTATTGGCTTAATTTAAGTCATATCATATAATTATACAAGTAATTCTTAATTCTGGGTTTTCAGACTAGGCTTTTGTGATATTTGTCAACTGAATTGTAAAATATTTAATTTTTATCTCAAAATATTTCCTGTTATTTAATGTTGCAGAAACCTGTATTGAATAGTGTTACACCGTTGTATGGACCACGTTCAGGAGGAACCATTATCACCTTAGAGGGAGATAACTTTAATGTCGGTCTCAACAAATCAGTGTATATTGGCACCAAACTGTGCAATATGACAAGGTATTTTTGTAATGTTTCAGTTAAAGCTTAACCCTTAGTCTGCTGGAATTGTAGTTGTTTAGTCTTTGCCACCAGTACAGAGCCAGTCCAGCCTGAAATTCCGTGCACTGGGTTTGTACAGTTTTAAAAAGTGCTTAAATGTGATTCCCTTTCTTAAAAAGTGCTAAAAAAAAAAAAAAAGTGCTAAAAGTCCCTGAATTTGATTACTCTCTGAAAAAGTGTTTAAATATGCTGCAGATATGCATGAAAGTGATTGAATGACATAGTGTGCAACAAATTTTGCTTGAAAAACGAGAAAATGTGCTTTAAAAGTGCTCAAAAACAGCTATATTTTATTTTGTCATTGGATGTCTGTATGAACCCTGGGTACTACAGTCTTACAAGGCTCAATACTGTTGGTTGTTCAGTTTTTGAATTTTGAAAATATAATACCCTTAAACTTTGATTGGACTCCTACAAATTCAAGGCAGGACAAATCCATTACAAAATTTCAGCAGGTTAAAAGTAAAAAATTTCTATAACTCTAGTTCAAGCTGTTATATTTGAAAAAAATAAGGGGCCGAGGTAATGGCCTTGTGGTCAATATCATTAACTGAAAAAACCACTTGTCCCTCACAGCCGTTGGTTCTAATGCCTTAAGGGACTTGGGATTCTTGAGAAAGCTATTCGGCTTGCTTGCAAAACATTGACAGTTCTTCACAATTGCCCTATCTTGTCTGAAATAATGCACGGATAGCACCTTGGGTCTTCCTCCACCAGTTAAGTTTGAAACTTGCCATATGATCTTTTCAGTGGTGATTGACCCAGTCAAAAATTAAGAAAAAAATAGTTGAAAAGAATTTTAACAAAATGTACCTTTGATTCTTAATAAATCTGACTTATATAAGAAACAAAAACAGTTACTTACAAATTTATATAGCTGCAATTGGTGATTATTTTGTATATGCACCTTCTGTTTTATCTAAAAATTTTAGACATGGTTCTTTCTTGCAAATTTTGCTCTTTGGTATAATTGTTTTAACGAGATACAGTGTGCAAATAAATATTCTACAAATTGTGGATAAGGCTATTTAGTTTTATACCCCTATAGGAGAAAAAAAAACCTTTTAAAAAGCTAGATCATAAATCATAGACCATATTTCAAGTGTATAAAAATAGTAATCCTGTTAATCCTTTAGATTTATAAGCAGGAACTGTAGAATCTGTATATTTTATTTTGTATAATATTATGTTTTCATTAATGTCCTCAAATGGATGAGGCAATTTTTTTTTTGCTGCAATGAATTAATAGGGGGAAAATTTCTGACATTTGCTTATTTAGTGTTAAAGTATATAGATAAGCATTATCCTAGAAATCTAATTTGAAATTACAATTAAGGTAAGTGACATAATTCTCATTGTAAATATCATTGTCAAGTAAATTAGTGAATTACTTCTTTGAATAGAAAAAGAACAATTAACAAGTTTAAATTGTATTTTGTGTATTATGTACCATTTACATAGCTCAAAAAGTATTTTTCTTCCCTTAACTTTCACAGCTCAAATAGAACAGTGATTTTGTGCAAATCACCACAAGGCCCCCTACTGTTGGGTTCATCTGGAAGACGGAAACGTGCCATTAAGAAAGACTTTGTTACATTGACAATAGATGGCGCTGTACTCCACAGTACAGAACCCTACGAGTATAAAAATGATGCCACAGTGTCAAAGATTGTTCCAGGAAGTACAGTCCACAGTGGGGGGACCAAGGTAAAAGTGTACGGTACAAACCTTGACACTGTACAGCATCCAAAAATTGGTGTTCAACTACCAACTGGAGAAATGACTGAAGAGGTAAAGAAAGTACAATACAAAGTCTTATTTAAATACTTTTTAGCTCACCAGAGCCGAAGGCTCTGGGTGAGCTATTAGTATCAAAGGGGGATACTCTGGCGTCCGTCATCATACGTCAACTGTCATGCGTCTTCTTCTCTGAAACCACTGGGCAGATTTACTTCAAATTTGGTCTGTAGCGTCCTTGTGACAGTCACACTTGAATGTGCTCATGTCATTTCAATTGGCCCTTTTTAGGGGTCAACAGAGCTAAAAATAGAAAAACCTTTAAACATCTTCTACTCCAGAACTAATTGATAAATAATCACCAAACTTTATCTGTAGCATTCTTGGGTAGTCTTTTATCAAATTTGCTCATATCAATTTGATTGGCCCCTTTTAGGGGTCTCTAGGGCTAAAAATAGAAAAAACATTTAGACACCTCTTCTACAGAACTAATGGATGGATAATCATCAAACATTGTCTGTAGCATTCTTGTGTAGTCTTTTATCAAGTTTGCTCATATTAATTTGATTGGCCCCTTGTAGGGGGGCCCCTTGTAGGGGCCACTATAGTTTAAAATAGAAATACCTTTAAACATCTATATCTAGAGAACTAAGTGCTGCATGATTACCAAACTTTGTCTATAGCATTCTTGTGTAGTTTTTTTTATCGAATTTTTTAGGGGTCTCTAGGGCTAAAAATAGAAAAACATGTAGACATTTTTCTACAGAACTAATGGATGGATGATCACCAAACTTTGTCTGTACCATTTTTGGGTAGTGTTTTATCAAGTTTGCTCATATTAATTTGATTGGCCCCTTTTAGGGGCCACTAAAGCTAAAAATAGAAATACCTTTAAACATCTATATCCAGACTGAGAGAACTAATTGATGGATGATCACCAAACTTTGTCTGTAGCATTCTTAGGTAAGCTTTTATCAAGTTTGCTCATATTAATTTGATTGGCCCCTTATAGGGGCCACTTAAGCCAAAAATATAAAAACCTTTGAACATTTCATACTGTCTGAAATAATTGATAGATGATCTCCAAACTTTGTAGCATTATTGGGTAGTCTTTTATCAAGTTTGCTCATAATAATTTGATTGGGGTCGTTTAAGCTTAAGCTTAAATGCCCCAGGTCATGGCATTTAAACATATTCTATGCTCAAATTAGATATCAGAAAATATTGACAATGGATAATTTCCAACTTTGAAAAGCAGTTGTTTTTGGTGAGAGACTCAGGGCCATCATGGCCCTCTTTGCTTGTTCTTGTAGGTAAATTTTTGCCGATACATAAGGTATATTTTAATTTTATTTAGTTTGTTGTTTTTGAAAAATCTTATCTTATTAAGTTCTCATGTAATAGATACGTTCTGAGACTTTGGTACACAAACAATAATGTCAGGCATTCAATGATATTAGAAAATGATTTTACTTCCAGGAATGTGTTGTAAATGAGGCTGACGAAGGTAAAGAAATGACGTGTACTATGCCAAATATACTGCCGTTGATGACGTCAATGGATCAGAGCACACTTACACATGTTTTTGTATACTTTTCTATGGATGGTATAGAGAAACTTCGAAAACCTACCCACAGGTTTATCTACAACCCGAACCCTGTTGTGACTAAATTTGATGGCGAGGAATTCTTGAGGGTTTTCAATATTGAAGAAGATGATTTAGAAATAAAGGTAGGAGAGAGAAAAAGGATAATTTGTTTTATGTTTATGATCTGCACAATTTTGATCCCTGCACTTTGTCTCAAACTGTATGGCAATAAGGCACCATAAGGCCATCTTTAAAAAGATGGTTGTTTGCAGTAACGCGACCGACTCGTTCTGTTCAAGGTAATAGAAGAAATAAAATGTAGGTCTTATTAAATTAGAATTCAGTTATCAATCTATTAATTGTTACCAGATTATCAAAGCATATATTGTCCAGCATTTTGAAATTCCATGTTTATTTGGGAGTACAGTTCATTAAAAAAAAAATCGACCTACCTACCCACCTTGAAAATTCTGGGTCGAGTTACTGCAAACAAACTTTTTTTTAAGGATGGCCTAAAATTGAAAAAATGAAAATATAATACAAAATAGTACAATATATATTTAAAAATGGCAATTTTGTATTCTTAGTTATAAAGATTTTTTTGCCAGTATGGACATGTAAAAACAAAAACAGTTGTTTGTATATGTAACCCAAGCTGCAAGGGCTAATAAGAATCCTTATAACAAACTGGTAAAGATGAAATATTCAAATGTTTTCCTTCTAGAATAAATGTAATTGATATGATTATAATGTATACAGTTCATACAAGTGCCATTCTTATTGGCTTATGATTGTTGACATCACGATGCTCCAAAAACACGTGTTGACTGCGGAGATAACCGAAAAACTATATATAGTCCTCAACATAAAACTTTTATCATATAATATTATATTTTTTGTATTGCATAGGGAGAAGGTCTGACAAGAGGTCTAAGTCAGCATGACTACGTAATTTACATTGGAAGAAATCGATGTAATGTGTCTGCCCTCACAGACAGGGTCATCAAGTGCATACCAAATAAACCGAAAAGAGTCGTTGCAAATGAACCTCAACAAGCTGTCGAGGTTAGTCTCCTCTTTGTATGTTCGGTGCACAGATGTATAGATGTACATCAATAAAAATTAATTTGTCAATTGTATTTTCTTGTAGATTCTAAGTCTGTCGTAGATGGAAAAATTTGTATTGATTTAGATAGAAAATACCATGTATATTTAGGGTTGACTAAAAAAACTGCTGTTAATTATCCTTTAAAATGGATACGGTCATTTTTTAGCAGAAAACCGGTTAGAAAATTGAATAATTGGTAATCTAGGTTATTTTGTGACAAAGAGGTGAAAAAGTTTTAAATTGATTGTACATATTACCTTATTGTTTTATAACAAGATAAGATAATTTCTCTGTATTTCAGTTTTACTCAGCAATGTATTTTTAGCTCACCTGTCACAAAGTGACAGGGTGAGCTTTTGTGATCGCTTTTCGTCCGTCCGTCGTCCGTCCGTCTTCCGTTCGTCCGTCGTCCGTCCGTAAACTTTTACTTTAAATGACATCTCCTCATAAACCACTAAGCCAATTTCATCCAAACTTCACAGGAATGTTCCTTTGGTGGTCACCTTTAAAAATTGTTCAAAGAATTTAATTCCATGCAGAACTCTGGTTGCCATGGCAACCGAAAGAAAAAACTTAAAATATCTTCTATTAAAGAACCAAATGAGTTAGAGCTTAGATATTTGGCATGAAACATCTTCTAGTGAGTGTCTACCAAGTTTGTTCAAATAAAAGCCCTGGGGTCAAAATTGGCCCCGCCCCGGGGGGTCATTGATTTTCCCTATATGCATATAGTGAAAACTTAAAAAATCTTCTTTTAAAGAACTCAAAGAGCTATGGCTAAGATATTTAGCATCAAACATGTTCTAATAGGTGTCTACCAAGTTTGTTCAAATAAAAGCCCTGGGGTCGAAATTGGCACCGCCCCGGGGGTCATTGATTTTCCTTATATGTGTATAGCAAAAACTTAAAAAATCTTCTTTGAAAAAACCCAAATAGCTAGAGTTAAGATATTAAGCATGAAACATCTTTTAGTGAGTGTCTACAAAGTTTGTTCAAATAAAAGACCTGGGGTCAAAATTGGCCCGCCCCGGGGGTCATTGATTTTCTTTATATGTGTATAGCAAAAACTTAAAATCTTTTTTGAAAAAACCCAAATAGCTAGAGTTTAGATATTAAGCATGAAACATCTTCTAGTAAGTGTCTACAAAGTTTGTTCAAATAAAAGCCCTGGCCCGGCCCCAGGGGTGTCATTGTTTTTAACTATATGTGTATAGTAAAAACTAAAAAAAAATCTTCTTTTGAAAAGCCCAATGAGCTAGAGCTTAGATGTTTAGCATGAAACATCTTATGGGTGTCTACCAAGTTTGTGCAGATAAAAGCCCTTAGGTTAAAGGGGCTACACTGAGGTCTGACGGGTAATTTGGTGTCCAAAAAAAATGTATACAAATTTCCCCACAAATCACAATATTATGACTAAAATAACAATAACTTACACTTTAACCAACCCTCTAACAACAATTATGCTAGAAAATGCATATTCACATTAGCTTTTGATGCAAAAATGAAAGTTGGTTTTCCCAGACATGTACAGAAGTTACCCACAATTCATCGGGTATAACTAAAATACGCAACGGACATTTTTGGAACAACAGAGTAAACGGGGGTAAAAAAGTCTATTGATTTTTTCTCAACTCTCTAACCTATCATGTTTATATAACTTGAGTATAACGAAGAAAAACTGTATAAAAGATAATCAAGGTAGCAATTTCGTAGTCTTGAAAAATCAAACGCCAGCGAAGCGGTCATTTTCTAGACAAAACGGAAAGATATTATATACATGTACAATTATTTTCATTGACATTTCAGTTTCAATTTCAATATTCTAAGGCAAACATAATGCATCGGTGATATTTATACTAAAACGAGCACAGTGTAATCACACTAATAAAAGTATTTAACAGATTCTATAACGTATTTAAATCAAATACAGTTAATGACATGTCCTCATTTGATTTGATTGTTTGTATTTGGGATAGAGTGGGGGTT
>NW_026855883.1:0-23617 GCF_026571515.1 Ruditapes philippinarum
AGGCCCAAAAAAAGATTTAAAAAACAAAGTGGGATATTGAAATATAGACAGTAATAATTCGTGATAGGGTGCAGACAAGAAACTAAAACAAACGAAAGGGTTTCAAAAGAGCCAGAGCAGTAAAGCCTCAGAAACAACATTAGAATGAATGGTGTTCTTGGCGATTCAGAAAAACAACTACCAAGGTCGTGTCTGAATGAAAACTTTCAATGTCAAAAACAGAAGAGATCACAGGCTAGGGCAGTATAAAGGGAAACATCGGTTTGTTGTAGAGTTGGTTACGAAGACAAGTTAAAAATGAAGTTTTCAAAAAATAAAGAGTTTAGAAACAAGTATTTTTTATAAACCATGATCTCACGTGGTTGAATCAACCTTATTTTCGCCCTAAAGACACTTGTGCAGTAAACATGTGCTGTTGTACGGCTGGAAAGATTTTTGCGACATGGACGACCAAAATGGAATAAACGATATAAGACAAAAGAAATCAAGTTTGCCGATTAAACCTTCCGTGACCAGGATAAGGATAAAACATAACAAATTGTCAGTCTGTGTCTTCGATTCGTTTTTCCCCTTTATAAACACCTATTCACATTTTTGGTCTAACCAAAAAGATGATGAAAATGGTGAAGCAAACTGAAGTTACAATGATTTTTAAATTACAAGTGTCTACATATACGTGATATTTAACCTAGTTTCTGTTTGTTTTCTTTTCTTTTTGATTGTTTGTGTGTTGTTGTTTTTTATTCATTCCTTTTTAAGTACAATCGTCGTTTTTACAAAGACATTACCATAGAGATGTTTTTACTGCAAATATTTTTGCTTAGCTTGATTTACAATGGTGTTTAAGTGGTAAATTTTGCGACGGGGAAATATTTGCAATTTTTGCGAATTGAAATTATTCGCAAACATTTGATCACGCATTTTTTTCTTTTCAAGGCAAACTTTCTTTTAACATTTGAAAGTACGTTTTCATGCAGCATCTTACATGAATAAGTTTCACTGTTCAAGAAGTTAATTTAATTTTTCTTAAGTTTGGTCTTAACAAATCAAAAATATTTTAATCAAATAAGATATGTGTTAATAACACAAAAGGTTATTCATATAACAAATGAATGTTTCAAAATATTACAAAGAAATGTGTGATTAGGTTCTTTGATAAATAATAATAACAATATAAATAGCAATAGCAATAATATTAATGATTAATAATAATAACAATAATAATAGCAATAAGAATAATAGCAGCAATAATATTAATAAAAATAGCATTATAATCAATAAATAAAATAATATAGATAGCAATATTATCAGTAAGAATAATCTTTTTTTTCTGTTACAATCTCTGTAATGATCTTGTTTCGCATTTTCGTCAATACATTACTTCTGGGTCTTTCTTCGATTTAACATTGATTTAATTATTTACTATTCAATATGTGTTAAAAGTCCATTTTGTTTTCTCTTTCACTCTATTCAAAAATACTTAGTCTTTGATATATTTTTAAGTTGTAAGAAAAGTTATTTAATCACACATTTAATTGTATTGTCAGCATGTTTTTTTACAGACATTGATGTTATATTTAAGAATAAAACATTGCACTGACTAAATTCAGTTTTATAAAGTTCATATTATGCTAATCACAACATTTTCTTTATTTTTCTTTCTTTCTTTCTTTCTTTCTTTCTTTTATATAAGCATTAATTGTATGCTTAATTATACATTATGTCCTTTAATAAATGTCTACATGTTTATATTTTGTTTTTATTTTTTTTATTTTGGGGGAGGCGGGGTGCTTTTTATTGATGTTTTTGTTTTCTCAATGAAACATATACTTGTGTTAAAGTTTAACAGATAAATTTGCACGTTTTTCTCTTTGCGTGTGTTTGTGTGTGTCATTGTTATTATGTGAATCTTCCATACAAATATGTTCATGATTTAACTATATAACCGTTTGGTACTTAACGATCAACATATTTGCTGATTCGTCTTGTGTTTCGTTTTTGTAACAAGATTTAATTTTCCTTCATAAAAATCTTCTTTTTTTTGTTTTTTGTTGTTTTTTTTATATATATAGAGGTTATTTTTATTATGTTCTATTTATAGACATTTATATCTTTGCACTTTCGAACTTCAAGATAACAGGTAATTAGGATCTACAGATTGATAGTATAGAGAATCCTTAATTATTTATCTTTTGACAAGTTCATCTCGTAAAATTGTCGAAAAATATACTTAGATACATGTACTACAATCATAAACTTTGCTACAATTTTGCTAGGTCATATACAAATTTATAACATGTTATTGTATTAAGTAAATTGTACTACTGTACATTGTATTGTATACAGGACTATTTGTATGTTAACATTTACTTCGGAAGAATTATGGCAGATAATAATGCTAAATACCTTATTACATTATGTACAAAACTTCTGATTTCTTTATATATGTCTGCATTTTATGTTAATACGCTGATTATTTGTTAATACGTTGTCTTCATGGGTCTATGACGATCTAAAATTTACTTGAATACAATCTAAAAATCTTTATTCATAAACGTACATCAAGTTTATAAGTACACAAAAGAGTTATAATGTGTAATTAATAATACTTTTCAAATAATTAAGCTATAAGGTGTATATTGACAGTGTTTCTTAACTTATCTGACATTTTTATTATATTTTTGACATAAAAACAAACAAAAGCATAGTTATACTTATTTAATATTCATCTATTTTCAAAAGTGGTAAGAATTAACAATTGACGATAATTATGAAATTATGACAGATAAAACCATTTGGCATCGTTACGTTTTAAAATGATTTTTATCTAGATACAATTCGGAACATCTGAGGTTTACCGTCAAGATTAAGAAATATAAGCATGTTAAGACTTGAATTATTGTATGATATAATGTTTTATTTCGTTTTAATACGTAGCTGTGTATTTGTTAACATATATCAGAATGTTATAACGCAAATGTGTAAGTTAAGTTATTTCATTTTTACATATAAAACCAATACTCTCCCTAACTTTACTGTTTGTTTGAATCTTTGAAATATTGTTGTTAAAACTGCATTTTATCTGATATTGATTTTATGCAGTTGTCACTGTTTATGTTGATATTTTTTGTTGATATTGTTTTACCAACGGCTTATGCTGATAGCTTAAATTGCTAGTGCAGCTGCACTTTATCTATTCAACATGTTACCGAAAGGAATAAGTATTAGCCACCAGTGTCCGTGTAGTGTTACCCGGCTTAGTACTGTTGGCTGAGTTCTTGGGGATTCTGAATTTCTCTCTATTTTGTGAGAAATTCAGCAGCTTATATAATTAGGTTTTAGTTATAAAACGGTGCCTTAACCATATCGCATTGTGTATGTGACTTTTGAAAAATATATAACTTCACTACTTTACAACTTTTTATCATAGAAATCATAAAACATCTTAGAGTACATGTATGCATATTATACTTGTTTGCAAAAGGCAGTTTAATATAATGTTTTAATCTGTAACATTTTGTCTGATGAATGTAAAGCTGTTATATGTATATAAATAACTCATATGTTATAACAGTAAATGTATTATCCCAAGGAAATACTGTTTCACGATTACTTTCACGGGGGGGGGGGGGGGTGTGATAGTTTTGCGACAGAAATGCTTACTATATCGCAAACACAATATATATAAAAATGCGTAAACTAATTATTTGATAAAACATTGTACACTAAAACGATGTTAAAATTAGTATCCATATCACCAGTATTCTATATGTATAATGCTCAAATATGAGTATAACTATTGCTTTTGTAATGTTCGAAAAACTCAAAAGTTCCCCTAAGTTTACCTAAGATCATAACTATGCCATTGATTTTGACTACTTTAAAAACGTTCGCTTCCAGTGCATTTCATTGTTTCTTAAAAATAACAACTTTAAGCAAATTGAATTATTATTATATAAATTGAAAAATTTGTAAGATCCAGCGTGAAAATTATTGTATAAATATATATTTATCATTACATTCCCTTGTCATTTTCAAAAGGTTGGAAGACAAAAGATACTGCACGACCATGCACATATTTTGACGTGACGTAATATGCTATTAAACACGTACTTAAAGTGACATTATGCTCACATTTTCATAGGCATGTGAGCTGAATCGACTTTATATTTAAGAAGAGTGAATGTCAAAACGGTGTTTGACCAACAGTTGATATTAAAAACCTTCAGGATAAAATTATAAATCTGCCTAAAATATAAAAAAAAAACTGCCCCACTCTTTTTATAAACTGAGCGTTGAAGGTAAATTCTATTAGATATTTACAAAAATTTTATTTGGATCTGTGCCTTATTTATTGTTTATTGGAAGTAAATTATTAAATTAAAAGGAATTATGCCAAAATGAAATCATTTTTGGATATTCATCTGTTCACTCACTATATACCCTTGAATGGGCATAATGTCACTTTAATGTAAGCGTTATACTATAGATCATTAATAACAAAAAAAATCTTGTCTGGGTTTCCATTAAAAATGGCTTCCACAGGCAGTTTGTAACGCGGATATGTTTTTGTATATTTTTAAATAACGTATTTGTGATAGCGATTTTCAGTTATACCACGAGCGTCTAGCAAATTGAACTCGTGTAAGATTTTTCGGAAAAATAATTGATTAAATTTATAAATTGATACAATCATGCATATAGAAAAGCTCTATATAACTAAAAGTTGTGTTTCCTGTTGGTCGATGTTTGTCTACTTAGTATAATTATGGCATGTTCGTAAATATTAAGACAGAAAATGATGCTGAAATATTCGGTACTTGATTTATTTCAACACAAATAGCAGTCGGTGTTTGTTAGTTTTTTGTTTTGTTCTTCTTGTATACATTTATTGTTTATGCACATGTATTCATGTTAACTTGGACCTTTTGCCAAAATTTCGAAATTAAGTTTTTTTCTTGAATGAAATGTTATTCATATATTTTATTCATTTCGTTTTAATTCTTGTTCCTTTTCATTTATTGACATGTTTTGTCTTTAAGAATCATATGTGATATTTTTATGTGATAGTAATATATTTTCTTCAATTGTTGATTTTTTTCACATATGTTGATAAGGTACTCAAGTAGTTTGGTTTACAAATTATGTTTGATCACTTAAAAAAATTGTTGAAAACATATCATCTATCATTATACAGTTTTTTCACGCTATCTAAGACAAAAACTCCAAACACTGTAGCAGCAAAACTTAATAATAATTATTATTAAATCTATTTTCCTACACATTACATTTCTTTTCAAATCACAGCCATTCTTCTTCCAACACCTTAGGAGATGAATCAAAATAAGTATTTTATACTTGTTTTCATATCCGATTCCAAAATGTATAAGAAATATATTGTGTTAGTTCTTTTTTTTCTTTTCATTATATGTTAATTATATATGTATTACAAACTCAATACTATTTGTAATGTACTGACAAGTATCATTATGTGAATAAAATATTGTTTAAACTAAACGAAAATGTATGTTTTAACCGGAATAAAATTATCAATTATAAACATGTGTTGTTATCATCTGCACCTGACATTCAAGATAATAAAAAAACTTATATTAATCTTACGGAACAATCACTCATATGTCTGTCTTAAGCAATAACTTTCTTAAATACGTACTGTTCTGCTGGTATCACTTTATTCTAATTAAGATAAATTATATGTGGAAGTAAAACAGCTAAAATGTGACACGTGCATTTTTACCGTCAGTAGAATTTTAAAGTTGCAAAGTTTTAGTTCAGGAACATTGAACTTAATATTTTTACTACTGAAGATTAAAGGGTTAGCGTTCTTCGAGCTGAATAACTTTATTTACACATAGTTTGCTTAAGTCGGCTGTGGTTGATTTGAAAGATAGTTTACCTTAAACTATCTCTCAATATCAAAATCAATCCAATCGAACATTCAATGTTTGCAAGCCATTTTTCCGTTTAAGTTCCAATTCAAAGAAAATGGAAATACACATCCATGTGCCCATATACTGTGTCAACTATCGTGATCTCGACATCGCTTTTCTCGATATTTCGTTATCTCGATGAAATTTGAAAGTCCCGATGTTCTTCCTTATTTATCTTTATTGGTAATATTTGTTTATCTCGATATTTTTATTTCGAAATTTTCAGTATGTCGATGTACAATTTCAGCCCCAACAGTTATTTTCACACTATTATCCTTTGTTTATCTCGACTAATAGTTTTCTTTCGTCTGTTTCCTTTAGACGTGTGAAAAACACAAACAAGACGATAATTGCTCAAAAGCGCGTGTCATAATGATGATTATGTTTGTTTTATGTTTAGCTGTTTTTATAACAGTTAATCTTAGTGTGCTAATTGACTTATGTCCAAAATGAGTGAATTTTACGTTCTTTATAAAGATTCGATGACTTTAAATGTAAATGAAAAAGTGAAAGTATAGAAACGCTATCATTGCAATATTGTTTCACAACATCACCATCAAATCAATCAGCGGTCGAACAACATCGAGAAAGACCCGATAAATAACCCCGGAGGATATCCGGATCAACCACCCTGAAAACAATGTTTTCACTATATTGGTGTATTACTAGTAAACCTCACTATGTGTTTTTTTATCACAGAAACCCGTATTTCCGCTGATAAACATCCGGTAATGTTACTTTGTTAAATATTGACTAGGCCTATGAAAACAAGACATGGGGGTATCATAGTTTATTTGACATAAGGTATGCATATGTCTTTTGTAAAAATCATTTTCTGCCTTATTCAAACCCTAATATGTTTATCTCGACATTTCGTTATCTGGACATTTTTTTGACAGTCCCGATGACTTCGAGATAACGAGAGTCGACTGTAATTATATGAACATGTGATACAATAAATCCTACAAATCATAAACTTTCATGGTTATCACAAAACTGATGTAAAGCGATTTTGTATTTTGCAAGATTATTTATAATTATTATTATTGTCTAACACAGGTAAATATTTCCAATTTCTCATTCAAAGAGCCAATTCATTTGGAATAAACAAGTCCGCACATTGTTAAACCGCTTATGCAGCTGAATCAATTGCTTCGAATAATTTATGATCTAGTTAAGCAGTAAACAAATTAGCATCCGAAACAAATGTAACAAATAAAGCAGCACTTTTGAAACGCCAAGTATGTTTTAAAACAAAACAACAACAAAAAAACAAAAACAAAACACAAAAACAAAAACATTTAAAAAAATAGGTTTATTAAGATACGTACATGCAGATGATTTTTACTTTTAATGTTGAGCGCATGGATATTTTTTGTTGATCTGTGGAAACGACAACATAAGATGACAATTTATCGCATGGTATGTATGGAACAGAATTAAAACATTTATTCTATCTTGCTTGATGACATTGTAACTTGCGTTATGATTAATTCCATCTTGCCTTATGATATTCAAACTTTGCATTGTGCTTGATTCCATTTTGCATTATTTCATTCAAACTTGCATAGCGACTTATTCTTTCATTGAGTGATAACTATTGAACTTGCACAAGCCATTTATCGTACTATTTTAGAATATTAAAATTTGATTGTCATACACCTTTATGTATAAGCTACCTTTCTTTATGCTCTTTACAAACTATTTACGGTTTAGTTCTTTAATGTTCGTACAAGTCATTCAATTTTTTTTATCTTTTATTCCCTGTACTTCTTTTTGTACACCTAAAATTACACGATAGATTTTGTTAAAGTGTTCCTTATATTATTTATTGCTCGCTTGGCGTGATTAACGTTAGCTTTTGCTTATTTCCATTATTCAGTGTTTATACTTATTAAAGCTGGGTGTCTGGAGCGTTTTGATCATGTTAGATCATCTGCCATTGTATATAACAATTTAAACCATGTCTAGCGATTGTGAACTCTTAAGGGGAAAGAACTCTGTTATCGAGATCAACGGAATTTTTCGCATTTCGACTATCATCGGTATTTTGCGTACCAAACAACGATTTTCCTTTGCGTATATATAAAAGCGTATCAAACACTAAATATATAAATTGCCCAGGATAGAATATAATAAATATAAGTAGAAAATATTATGCAATATAATTTTATATATGTTAACAGTCTAATAGAAAAAAATGAACAGTTATTAAAAGGGGCAGTTACCACTTTACATCTAATTATATCAAGAACAAGCTAAGAATGTTCTTTTGAACACCGAACATAATACATTGTCCTTAAGAAGGATGCAATTAAACATATAGCATATTAAAATATGTGATTTGGATGGTTTTAAAGGAAGGCATGAAGTTACAATTACATGATCTGATAATTAGAATAAGACAGGTCATGGATCTATGCATCCGTACAATGAAACATTTTTACAGATACAGCTTTAAAAATAAGCAAACCAGGTTAAATTCCATTGTGACGAGAAGTTCACCGTTAAGCTATAAAGGTAAAATAAGTTTGTACCTGGGTTACAGATTAGCTGGGAAAAACCCACACTTGCCGAGTTACGGATGTCAATTTAAAAATTATTTTTATTCTTTTTCTTAACAGTTTCTTAATTCCATCTGTGATATATTTTATGATACCTTGTAAATGTACAATGATACTATGAATGATTTTTTCAGAGTAGGAACGAGATTATTTCTGAATGTTTAGAATGTTGTTTTACACAAAACTCAAAGTTGTCATATTTCAAGATAGCCGGTTGAATAATGTATGAGCACATCTGCGGACGTTTCTAAATTATACATTTTCCCGCTTTGGGCGATAAGTAGCCGATTCCTCTATCAGAAAACAAAGAACTGTTCATAAGCTACATATAATTCACTTGAAAGGATACAAATTGAATAATGGTTAAGAGTGAAAGTGTCTTATTTGAATGTTTGTAATTGAAACAATTCCACAAAAAGAAGCATTCAAGAGAAAGAAATGTTTGGAGGACAAGAAGTGGTGAGAGATGTATTAGGAAAATCACCTGTACTATATGTCTCTAATACAAAAACATAAGTGTACAGTCAATGACTTAAATTCAACCTATCTTATATTTGTCGTTATGTTGTAAGTATCTGATTGAATGATCTTATGCATGACAATTGATTTCACAAGGTGTCAAAAACACCTTATATCCTTCCTATCTTAAAGAAATGGATATATAATGTAAATTACAATCAGAATGTAGAGGTGCTTTTTCCGCAGATACTTGTCTTACACATCTATCTGATTTCCTAAGGTTACATATGGATAAAGGTAATCTTGTAGGCATGATTTTAATGGATCTTCAAAAAGCATTTGACACAGAGGACCACTCAATCCTTTTAATGAAATTAGAAGCCATTGGTCTTAGTACTGATGTTTTACAATGGTTTAGGTCATATTTGTCTGATAGGCAACAACTTGTTGATGTATCTTGTACTTTTTCCTCACGTGAAAGGGTTATTTGTGGTGTTCGCAAAGGGGGTCTATCTTGGGACAATTATTATTTTTAATTTATGTAAATGATATGTTGGCTGTTGTTGAAAATAAACTTTTTCTTTATGCAAATGATTCTGCTATTCTTGTTGCAGGTAAAAATAGGTCATCTATTGAAAAAGAACTGACCGATGAACTACATTCAGTCAGTGAATGGTTATTGAAATCAGATCAAACAGAAATTGACATTAAATTTCTTTCTTCCCATCAGATGTTAAATAATGACATACTTTTATGTTTAGAAACATATTGTTTGTTCATACAGAATGACTAAAAAAGACCATGGTCAAAGAGTGTGTTAGCCATGAAAATAATATTCATAATTAAGATTTCCCTGTAATTAAGACCATTTTGGTCTAGTCCTGATGATGGTCTTAAATGAGGTTTTTTACTGTAGTACTTTACTGCAGTTTTTATTTTCAATAAACCATAGGGTATAAAAAGCCGAATATTATAAATATGTTCAATTGTTTAGTTAAATTCAGAGTGAATGAAGTAGGTTTGTTTTCCAAACTTTGACTTATAAACAATGATATTTGCTGTACATCTAAACATTGACCCACAAATGATAGAGTAACAGTCTCAATCAGTTTATACAGTAAACGGTTTTTATTTCACCAAAAATTTTAATATCGTCTACAAATACAGTGCAAAAAGCGTGATCAATTTATTTGAGATTTAACACACAAGCATTGTGTGATTTGTGTTAATAGTTTTCTTTAAAAGTATAAGGATATTTCGTTTTTTTTAAACAGTTAACCATGAGAGCGGCGCCGCACTAGGTGAAGGCATTCGACATAGCAAATACAATGAACGTTTGTAGGACCACCTCCCCCCCCCCCCCCCACGTCAAAACCACACACCTCAAACTTTTAAAGAGTAGATAAAACCCCACACATGAATTTGATAGAGTGGACATAACCCCAATCTTTACAATTATTTGTTATAAAACCATACAGTTAATATTATTTTCATATTTTAAGATTATTTTACTAACGTTTAATAGAGTTCCTTTAATAAGTTTACATACTAGATTCTTTGGTCATGATAAGTAATATTGTGTTAAGATTTAGAATTGTTTTTACAGTGTCGACTCTTGTCTATTTTTGGAGGATATAGTTTTAATATTTTTGTTGTTTGCTTACGACATTGCCATCATATGTCAGACACTTGAGGAAACTCAAGAACTTTTAGACACTTTAAAAATTTATTGTGATAAATATAATTTTCTACGTTTGAAGTATGAATTAGTACAGAATTATTTTGCCTTGTATATTGATAAGTCTCCGCTAGGGGGAGTATGATTTTGCACGGGATTTTCAGTTTGGCGGGTTATAGTAGTCATTCAGCGTTGAGAGAGCCTACCAGTTAACACGTAAATTTATTTTCAAATTTAATTATTTCCAGTTCGTTTTGATTATGAACAATAGCATGTATAATTTGGAATAGTTGTAAATTAAATATTTTGAAACAGTATCATGTGATTAAATACTTCAAACATTTTGATTAATTATATGCTTAAATATATGATTTGTCATCGTGATATGTGAATGTGAAATGTATATTGATTTCATTTATATATGAATATATAGTTTGTTTTGCTCTCTCAAGCGCTCTGAACAAATTAAACACTAAATTTAAATTTGTTATTGATTGTTGTTGTTTTTGGAGACGAGGTGTTATAAGGGAACTGGGGTTTTAAAGTTAATGCAACAAAAAAAATGGTCTTTCATAACAGCGATGGGCTCTTACCAAAAGAGAATTGGTATTATGATGGTAAAACAAATGAAGTGGTAAATGACTTTAATTACGTGGGGACATTTTTTTGCTACACTGGTAGCTTTTAATTGAATCAGGAACATTTGATCCGTAAGGCGTTAAAAGCTATGAATGTTTTATTATGTAAATGTAATGAATATGATCCACATATAACTCCAAAGTTATTTTGTCAGTTATTTGATGCTTTTGTTGTTTCTATCTTGAACTATTCATGTGAAGCTGGGGATATTCTAAGTCGAAAAGCATTTATTTAAAATTTTGCAAAAGATTATTAAAAGTGAGACAGAATACATGTAATGCATATGTTTACGGCGAATTGGGAAGGTACCTATTGTATGTAAATAGATATATAACAATAATAAAATACTGGATGAAAAGCATTAAATGACACCAATAGTGGATGTGTAAACTGGGTAACAAATGTGTTAACAATTTTGAACGCTTATAGATTTTCATATGTTTTTGATCAAATAAATAACATAGATAAGAATATATTTTTGACAGAGTTTAAAATCGCATTTTGGATTTTGTTAAACAAGAATGGATTTCTAGCTTAGAAAGTAATTCCCTTTTATATTTTATAAAGATGTCAAGATTACATACTAAAGGTGATGATACATTCAAACAATAGAGGTTTTAGACATTTTATTTTCTGAGAATATGCATTTAATTTGTGATTATTTGGAATGAAAAGACTGCATATTACTTAAATTACAATCCTAACAGTTCCATAACTTATATGTCATTAAGTTTGGACCCAACAACAGAACATGTATCCTTCAGAATATTGAATCAAACGATCATAATCATTTAATATATACATTTGATAACAAACTTGATTTATACCCGAACAGTTTATGGAAAGGAATTGTAGGTTTGAAATATTATTTAAAAGTAATTTGAATTATAACCGTACCTGGTTATATATATAAAATATGATTATTTTTTTACATAACAGAATATTAGAACGAATGTTAATTATTATTTATTATTTGTATATTTTCAACATGTTAAAAGCTTTCTTTCTATGTATTTTCAAAATAAGATATGTTTGATAGGAATTTTTTTTTTCTTGGACTAGACTAAAGACAATAATATTTTTTCTGGCACTTAAAGATACATACATTTACAATGTTATAGTTGGTATATTTTTGAACCGATTCATCTACTAAGAGGTATGCTAGTAAGTAATATTTCAGTACTTTTTCTAGAACATGAAACATGCCTTTCACAAGAAGAAAACAGCGAGTAATGTATAAAACATATAATAGTAGCAAACATAAAAATTTGAAATGATAGTTGGTCATTTACAAAAAGAATATTACAATTATCACATATCTTACACTTACTAAAGAAATATCCAAACAGAAAAAAAGATAGCAATCTATTTGTCATATTTTTCCGAAATAAGTACCGTCGACGGCCAATACAAAAGAAACAATAATTGAAAAGAAAGAAGGACCTTACAGTGCATTTGAAATTTAATCTTTTATATATAAAGCTCGAACAAAAGGTTGGTTGATATTCACGATCAATTGAGTGTACACATTATGCTTTTGTGTTTTTCAAAAGCAAAACAAACATGGTATTCGTTTTAAAAGGACTTATTGTAGTGCCTTAAGGTATTCGGTTTTTAATTGGCTAACATGCTAGCGATAGCGGCTTCCTTAACCGTAAAGCTAAAATAAAACTGACAACATAAATGTTCTTAAATATATAATTAAACTTAACTCTGATGATGGACTATATTACACTAATTTGTGTTAAAGCATATCTGAGTTATATATCGTCATTGTGATAATTGTACTTTACGTCTACATTTGAAATAGAAACATTTGAAATATGATTCCAGACGAGACATTCAAAAATATTTGTTTCTAAAACACTGACAATGGATTAAAGAAGAACCTTATACGGTAACAATTATATTACAAGTCATTTTTTTCTGAAATGATAATAACTATAATTGATATTATAATGGTTTATTATTGGGCTATATTGAGCAGATATATTTGTTATGTAATACAATTTTTATCGGCATTTATACAAACATTTTTAATCTGAGGCTTTTACTTAGAATATGGTATGATAGCACATGCATGTGTCGTTTATCACAGAAATAAATAATAATACTGTTATGGCAATGCGATTATGTTTGAAGCGTGTGACTTTAGTTTCGAGTCTTGCTTGTGTGTAATATCTTTTCATGAAACGTGTTAACTACCATTCATTTTACTCAAACACTGAACGAACTCATAAAAGAAAACTAATTTATTGAGTAAGAACAACAATGAATAACATGAAGTAAAAAAAAACATTATCATTTCATGTACTTACGGGGGTCACTAATTATGTATTACACTCATACGAAAACGTCTTTAAAGGTTTAAAACTTTACAGAACACGAATACTTATGGAAGTAAAACTATGGGTATTGGAACATTGTATTTAAACAGAAGAAAATGTCGATTTGTTTTCATTTTAACCAGCCGAACATTACTTAACCCTTAATTGTTATCAGTGTACACTGTATCCAATATAATAACAAATTATAATTGTAGTGTAAATCATGACATCAATACCAGTTGTACTACTAATAATTTTTACTATCTGCCACTTTGATTAAATATTAGTAGATGTTGATCATAACCGGCCAATGGCTTAAGGTCTTTGATTTCAGAGCCACAACAACTGTTGGTTCTAATTCTGTCATGGATTTTGCTTCCAAAGAGGTTTTACGGAAATGCTAATGGTTCTACTCAGTGGCCCGTTCATGCCTAAAGTAATACACGATGGAGGCACTGAGCTCTACATTCTCTCATAATGCCGTATATACTTTATTTAGTTACATACATGGCTATGACTTAGACACGAGGTTAGTACTAGGGACGAACTATATTCTCTCATAAAAAGTATCGTTAAATTTGAATCTTGAGCTCTTGTCTATTTAATCATGGTATTTTTTCTCTTATGGGCTATCTCCCTGTGTGTTTTTCGTTTTCTTCTTAAGAATCTTATTTCTTTTTTTCCGTAAAAGGTGCAAATGTCAAGCATTAGATGCATCGAAAAGTTAAGAATACAAAGCATGTTAGTTGTCGAAAAGGCTCAATGTGTTAGCTAGAGCGGCGTATTGTCTTGCTGCCATTATGTAAATGGTCGTATAGAATATCTTTCAAAACAAAAATATCCAAAATTTATAAAAAAAAAGGTGAAAACAAAGACGTTTGAATTATCGAAACGCTACAAACAAAGGAATATTAACTTGGACTGCAATAAATAGGAAAATCGTTATACAAGATTGTGGTAAGCCTTGAACACCAAATGTATTGATTTCTTAGATAGACATGTAACAGTCTTTGTAAGAGTTATATTGAAGTAGAAAGACATTAAGTATGCCAAAAGAGAATGGTGTATAAAATAATGTGCTTGTTTATATAGCAATAGTTACAGTTGAAACATTGAAGTGTTTGCTGTTTTACGAGTTCATAAGTCTCCGGTTGATCTTCAGTAGCGTCTTTAATAAACAAAGATAAAATACAGTTGTTTACATGCTGTTATAATTAGCATGAATCTAAAATTAGATTATTTAAACTAAAATTACGTAGATCTCTTTCAATAAACATCACCATAAAGTAAAAAAAACTACGTTTTCTATCTGCTTATGTTATTTATCTTTTGTTTGCCTGTCAACGGTGCTAAAACAGTTTCTGCTGCACAATTGTTTGTGATGATACATGATGCAAACGTGTACGTACAATAAAATGTTACAGTCCAACCAAACATTTATTGATTTCGACTACTAATTTGAATTCAGAAATAACAAGTATTATTTCCATTCACATTACGCGAATGTACTATCCTTCGGGATCGCGATTTCCGTTGAAGATTGAATATCGCTTATGCCAATTGGTCTGAGGGGTGTTGGGGTTTTTCTTTTTTTCCTCATAAGCATACTTGTCTAGTAATCAACCTTGTCTATAATTCCATGTAAGTTTGATGTTTTCATTGCTTCTAAGGAATCTACCCATTTCCAGATTGTGTCGACTATCTAAAAAAACATTTAAACGTCTCTGTAACACGGATTAATAGAAAAATTAACATCTTACAATTAAAGTAAAATGTCTTTTAATGAATTAAGTATATCAACATAATTTAAAATGAAAAATATTAAACTGATCAGATTGACAAATTTAGCCATTGTATATTTATCGGTGTTGTATTATTGTATATGTATTGTCGGCTGGAACAAATATTTTTAAAACCAATTAACACTTAAAACGATTTTTCTTTAGAAAACGTAGTATTAAATGACATGGAACAATGATTTTCGTTGGAACTAAAATGAAAAGTAAATTATTAATTTATTATAAATAGAAATATCGGTAAAGCGGTGTCGGACCGTGTATGTCACACGTGTGGGTGATATTCGGCCAAATGAATCACAGCTGTCCTTATGTGCCATATACGTTTCTGCATTATTTTAGGTAAATACCTGACCTTATATGTCACATATTTTACACAGTAAACTAACATTTTCATCGTCGTTTTAACCTACCTTCATCAACGTTAAATAATATATCATCATCATCATTAACAACAACACCAACAACAACAACATCACCATTATCATCAATGATATATCGTCATCGTAAATCAGCAATATATTTGTTCAAGTCCACGCCACTTTGCTTATCATTTTACCAGTAAGATGACAATTGAGTCAATTGGCTTTGTCGAAAATATTCTTAGTATAATGGACATTGATATTTATTGACTTGGAGATAAGATATTTATTTTTTATGCCCCCACTCTTGCGAGGGGGGGGTATTCTTGTTACTTGCCCGTGCGCCTGTACCTGGGTATGTGCGTCTCTCCGTCCCGGAAGCTTCAGTATTGCTCCATAAATAATTTAGTTAGAGTCATTAAATTTCAGCATAATGTTATTGTGCACCTGGGATTTCGCTTGTCGATTCGGGCAGTCATGCCAGAGTTACTGCCATTGACTTAGTCAAATCGGAAATTGTAAACTTGTGTCAATAGTATTTGAACAAGGGGAATGGTCATGGAACTTAAAATGAATGTAGTTGTCACCTGAGGTTTAGCTTGTCGATTCCCGCAATAATGCAAGAGCAAGTGTCTTACACTTTGTATAGATTTGCAATTTATACTTATGTCGTATGTTGCCCAAACAGTATTCAAGCTAGGGTCTTGAAACTTTACGTGAATATTTGTCACATTGGGTTTCGATTGTCGATTTCCCGCATACAATATGCCAGAGTTATCGCCCTATACTTAGTCAAAAACAGCAATTTTCAATTTGTCACGCATGTTGTTGAAAAAAATAATTAGAGCTAGGGTCCATTTTTTGTTTAATTTGAATGTTTGTAAACATATATATTGTTGTGCACATGAGGTTTTCATGTGAATTTGCACAGTAATGCCATTATGATAGTTTTTGTCCTTTAAACAGTCAAAATATGAAATTTTAACAGTGTTGAAAGCAGAGTCAAGAAACCTTGCAAAAATGTTTGTCAGCAATTGTTGTTGTGCATTTGGGAAAATTGTAATTTGTATTAGTGCTGTCATATTAATAGCCCTTGCCTCAGGGAATGTTTTTGTAAAATGTGTGTAGTGGGGGCATATGTGTTCTATAGTTTTATCAAAATTTACTGTCATGTTAAAGATAAATTTTCGACCTATAAAGTATTGTATTTTATTATTTTATGATGATTTTTTTACAAAAACTCGTAAATTTCTATTCAAATCAATAGTTATAAATATCAAAAAACGTTAGCATATATTTTTGGCCCTAGCCTATCACTGACTGTGTCAAAAATACGCCCAAAATTGTGACTAATTCCAATGTTGTCATTAAACTTTGTTATTTGGTGAACTATTATGTTTATAATACACTTTTATAAAAATCGCTGAAATATTTGTTAACTATACACTTGTGACGATGATAATGGTGATGAAAATGCTGCGGCTGATGATGATGATGATGACAGATTATTGTTATATATCGTACATATCAGTGCTTGAAATACCGTCAGGCATTAATATATTTAAATTCATACATTATAGAAAAATAGTTAAAAAAGGTAAAAGCCAAATATGAAACCAGTTTAAAGATGAATACGCGAAACAAATACTTCAGTCTTTGGACCGGAAGATAAAACTGTGTTATTTTAACAACATGAATTTTACAATAACAATATACCTTTTTATAAAAGTTGAGTAGGAAGTTATGTGTATAGTTACAATTACGTGCTTGTAAATATAGTTTGAACAAACGTATTCAAAGTATGTTTGTTATTTCAACAATTATTTTGAAAAGGATATATCGTGACATGATGAAATGATAATAACATTCACGGTTTTAGAACCCTTTAGAACAATTCAGAATAATTCTATACGTCGAGTACACATCTGTCATATCTATTTCTGACGAGTCGCTAGTCAATTTTTATATCGGTATGGCGTGTGCGACTTAGATATAATCAGTATAGAAGTCAACAATGTATAATCACTCTATATTTCATTTTTTTTTCTTTGACACATTGGCAGAGCATTGTTTCTCCTAGTACAACAAGAGCCATGTAAACATGGCCACCCCCGCCGAATGTGTTTGCTCAATGGAAGAATGTATATAAAGTAGAGCAGAATAATTCAATTTTAAGAGGTCTTTTCGTAATGAAAACTGATGGCTGAAGTGATTACAGATTTGAAACCTATGTGAATAATGATGGCTGAAAATAACAAAAACGAAAAGGACAATAACTGAAAAATAATGCAGGGTAGGTTATCATTCTTGTGTGCTGCACACCTTCTCAGTAAAATCTATCCACCTATGAAGTTTCATGTTGATATCTCAAAGGCCTTTTGAGTTATGCTCTGGACTAAAATTAATTTTGAAAAAAAAACAAAGGGCAATAACTCAAAAATTATGCAGGATAGAGTTAACATCTTTGTGCACTGCACTCTTCCTCAATAGGATCCATCCACCTATGAAGTTTCAAGTTAATACCTCAAATACTTCTTGAGATAAGCTCCGGACAAAATAGTATGAAAAAGAACAAAGGGCAAAAACTCAAAAAATGTATAGGGAAGAGTTATCATTCTTGTGCACAGCATTCCTCCTCAATAAGATCTATCCACCTATGACATTTCATGTTGACATCTCAAACACTTTTGAGTGAAGCTCCACTCAGGTGAAAAATTAAGTATGAAAAATAACAAAGGGCAATAATTCAAATATTATGAAAGGTAAAGTTATCATTCTTGTGCACTGCACACCTCCTGAGTGAGATCTATGCAGCTATGAAGTTTCATGTTGATATCTCAAAGGTCTTTTGAGTTATGCCCTGAACAAAAATTAATTTTGAAAAATAACAAAGGGTAATAACTCGAAAATTATGCAGGGTAGAGTTATCATTCTTGTGCACTGCACCCCTCCTTAATAAGGTCTCTATCAACCTATGAAGTTTCAAGTTGATACCTCAAATATTTTTTTGAGATATGCTCCGGACAAAAATGTCGGAAGGATGGACGGACGGAAGGTCGGACGGACGGACGGACGGAGACTATTTGTATATCCCCCGCCGCCTTTTCGGCGGGGGATAATAAGGCACAAAATGAGAATGGGCCAGACGGAGTACAACAGTAATTTGATATGGACTTTTTGACTCGGTAAATTAAAACCGAGGTTAGAGTAAGACATTTAGAATCTCTAAGGATATTAAGACTTAAAGACCCCTTAATTCTTTTAACACTTTTTACATGACTTTCCGACATAGTGGGTAAGACATTTCAATACATATTTCAATATTTGTACTTTAGAAGTCAATTAAGATTCTTTGAGAAATAATCTAAAGCTAAAAGCAAATACTCTAGTAATTTTCATTACAAAATAGTAATTTTCATTACAAAAAAAATGCAAAGTAGCAAATACATACGCTCGTATATGTATATAGAGCAGGAAGGAATTACATGTATAATTTACAACTACAATGTATATCATTATTTGCAAAATTGTAGTTATATAAACAGCAAAATGATAGAGTCTCATCTTTTCCTTAATCTATTATTTCTTTTACATAAAAAATTTAAAAGCTAATTCTAAAATGCTTTATCTATAACATTCAGTATACATCTAGCAACTTATCTTCACGAAATTTTTTATCTCATAATTTGAATGTAGCATTACCACAAAAAGCTTGAAAGGTACTTTTTTCGGCAGTGAACGACATTATGATCTATTGGAATTATTTAATATCTTAATTAAAGTCAATATTTTTTCCTCCTGCCAAATAAACATCAGTCGCGTGTAGATGATAAAATAAATCTGTATTTGAAAGGTTGCGTGTTGACACTCTGTAATACGGTAGATATATGTGTGTGTGCTATCAAAGAGGGATATTGTGTATACAAATATAATGTTAGAAATTCAGTTTCTGATAGTCATCAATACATAAATACATGAATATATATATCAAGGTTTAAAGGAGGATTGCTTTATTTAATTCCCCTTTCTTACAAATGCTTCGCCCTTACTTAAACCCCTGTCGGGCATATAATGCTCCGCCTAGCGGTGCTCTTGTTGTCCTTTGATGTACAGCTATAAAATTTGAGTTTAGAATTAAAATTGATCTTTAATATGAGATGAACTTGATTTTGATCAAGCAACATGCTTTCTTGTCCTTTAGTGTACAGTAATTAAATACGTACTATATTCACAGTTGCAGATGTAAAATTGTACTTAGATATGCTTTGAGTAACATTTTGATAAAGTGACCTATTTTCTGGTCCTTTGATATACAGCTATGGACTTTCGACCATGTCTACAGTTTTAAATGTTAAATCGAACTTTAAACTTATCTAGAACGTTACCAAGGGACATCCTTCTTGCTATAAAATTTAAGACCATTGATATATTAGGACTTGAAAATATGTTTTGCATTCAGTATTGCCTTATGACCAGCATCGTTTAAAGTCTTGTAATAAACACTAGTTATCGCTACTTTTACACACAAAAGCATGTCAGCTCTCCGGGCGAATTGAACCTTTGTTCCTTTTCGGGTCTTTATCTTGGACTTATGTTCAATTTGAATACACATTCATTAAATGCAACCTTGGTCATTTTAATTCATTCCATGAAATCTCTATGGTAAGGACCAATTAAAACGATATATAATCGTGTTGTAGATGACACGATCGCAATTTCGGTTGCTTCTTTGTTAAGCATAGCAACAATCACTAGTGATTGCGCAATAGGATTATATAATGGGAACCGTCCTTTGATTTTAAGAGTTTATTCAAGCAGGGTTATCAATATTTCAGAACTGTCACAGCAAACAGTTTAAAAGTTTGTTGTCTACGTGCAATCGATTTTTTTAAAAAGAAACTTTTAGTTTAAATAAATAAGTGTCAACACATTGACAAAAAGACAAAATGGAGTTATGTATAACCGCTTTTTTCTCTTTATTTGATGTGCGACGGTGCGGAACAAAGCAGGATAATGATAATCGATAGTCGCAATTATCATCGCGTAAAATCTAATTTTAAAATTTAGTGATTACATTGATAGAAAGACAGGAACGAACAAAGTTATATTTAACTGATTGAGAAGTTAACTTTGCAACTAAATATTCGAGTTTGGATAAATTGTGGCCTTGTTGCTTGTAATACAATATACAAAACGCTTAAAATGGTCTTTACAGGTATGTTGTTAAGATATTAAATATAAAAATGTTAATATATATTTTAAAATAATATTTGAATAAATGACTTCTTATATTTAATGGAACAATAGTTTAACTCACAAAATAGATAATATTTTATCTTTAATTGTAATACAGATTATGATAGTGATAAGTAAATGTCCCTCAAAAATGATAATTTAATTAGAATCCTTTTTTATACGTTAAACGTTTAGGCGGATTTTGGCGTCTTTACAATTGTGAAATGTAAATTATTTCACTGTCATACAATAGTATTTTAACTGGTTTCGTCCTTGTGAACAGATGATCTGACTTCCTACTTTGTAATATGTTACGTGAATGATCTGTGTTTTTCATAAGTACTTGTTATTGTGTGGAAAATTATGGGACCATTCAGATCTGTCTTTCATTTACTTTGTAATCCAACTAGGTTTTTATACGAAGATAATTCCTTTTCTCGTCGTCCTTTAACATGAGTACTGAACTGACTACTCCCGACCTTTTTACAAAATGATTATTATACGGACAATAAAGATTTTGGTAATCAACAAATCATAATCGTGATATTTGACCCCTTCTTAGCTTGACTTTTTCCAAGACAAACTTCAAGCTATTGTTACAGCAAAGTTGTCTTTGCCGTCTAGAAACATAAACGTTAGCAATTTATTTATTTTTTTACTGAACTGTCATCATACTCAGATACACCAATCATATGAAGAAGCACTTAAAGTAGACCATACTAAACTGATCATTGACTCATACATGACCTTGGTCACCAGCGTCAAATGTTTTAAGTTGCTTGGTTTTTGCTATAATCGGCTTTAACTTTATTATTTATGAACTTTGACACAACAGTATTTTAGTCAAGACGTTTAAGTAGACTTAATTGATTATGACCTCTACTCAACAATGACCTTAACCTTGAAGTTCAAACAAGTTATTGGGTATCATTTTTCATAAATGTATAGACTATGAATTCGTTCACAACAATCCTTGGAACAAGACATAATACATGTAATAAATATTTACTTGAACAAAATGACCTTAATTTGACCTTGTCACTTAATAACAAATTATTGAAATTTGCTTAAATTGTCATAATTTTGAAATTTACTAAGGGTTTAATTCATGTTTAGACATTAAAAAAGAACAATAGTCATCTAACAAAATATGACAAAAGTTGAATATGATCTTATAAAATGGACCTTTTTTGACATTGACGTTAATTTGACATTGAAAGTTATTGTCAAATAATTAAATTTTGCTTCAATTTACATAACTTTTTATTTATTAACACATTTAATCATTAAAGCAAAATTATGACAAACCCGACATATTGAATTATTCTGAAATGAGATTTACCTTTAATGGACTTTTGCGTGACGGTTAAATTAATGAAATTTGCTTAAATGTTCATTTCTCTGTTACTTGCTAACAGACTTGAATCATACTAGGACAAAAAGCACAAAGTCATACAACAAAATGGACATGCTTAATTATTCTGATATGACCGTAACCTTATGTATGTATTTTTCCAGCCGAAAGCCGGTCTGTTTTTTAGTTTGACTTCCTGTAAAATTTACAGGAAGGAACTGAATATAAAAAAGATGGGAACACAACAATTACCATATAACATATAAGAAACTTATTGAACGTAGTAACTTATGGGTACCTGACAAGTTCTGATATTATTCACGTTAATGTGAATAAAATTTAAAACTGAGATCTTGTGTAAAATAAAACCAGTAGCGTGAAATAAACTGTCCACGAGAAAATGTAACGAGATCTTAATGCCAGAAGTATTGTTAAACAGAGCTTAAATATTTCAGCAATTTAAGTAGAATGTTAAAGAACTATCATGTATATTTTATTGTAGAACTATCCTTTACATTTTATTTAATAATGGCAAAATATGTCCTTTATATTTTAGTTTAGAACTATGTTAGAATGACACGCACTATCCTTCACATTTTATTTCAGAATGCCCAATGAGATTCCCAGATTTCATTTTGTAATTTTAAAATGACCGGATAAATACCCGCTAGACAGACAAATGCTTTGTCAACTATAATCCATCTTAGTCAGAATCTCTTTTCATTTCCAGAAAACGAAAGAAACAATTATCACCAACCACTCCAAATGCTTAGCCAAAATATAACATAAGTAATTGTCCGTAAATGCTTGGGTTAATTCTTATCTAACAATTGCCAATGACACTCACATATTAGATATATTAATGATAAAGCATGGCAACGGGTAAACATAATAAGAAAATTAGGTCGTAAATCTATAAGTCGTTCTCGAATATGTATACGTTGTATTGGGAAATGCATTTTAATATGAACTTGAACCAATTAGATAAAAACAAAACGAATGTGCTAGAATAGTATCGGGTGCAAAAAGGTTTGTTTATAAAGAAAATCGTAAAAATGAAGTCTTTTGGGAAACAATATGCAGAGACGTCATAACTATAGGCTTATTTTGCTATACACAATTTAATATGGCGTAGCTCCTGAATATCATCTGGCTTTGCCTATACCATATCTTACAAACACTCGCTGCAACGTAAGGAACTCAAATGACACAAGCGCTTTATCAGTTAGAAAACTTCATCATATTTAAATAC